>NW_025945943.1:0-10291 GCF_000764305.2 Hyalella azteca | reverse complement strand
TATATATATTACATTTTGAAAAGTACAGTTCACTGTGAACAATAATTGATCAAGCACTTTTGCTAAAAATTTGAGGAAGGAATTTGTATATCAAAATTCTCAAGGCTCAATAAATGGCATGAAAAAATATATATTGCATTACTCAAAAAGATATATTGCATCCATGGTTGAAGGCATTCAAATATCAGACATGAAAATGCTCCTAGATCATGGCTTATAGTTTCAGTGAAATCAGATTCTTTTATATTTACTTTGAAATGGCGGCACCATGCAGGCAATAGTGAACTTATGAGGAAAATATCTATTCTCTGAACCATGACTGGATTTTTCAAGCCATGGTTTTATGGATTTGCAAGCCACGATTTCATTTCTTTGAGCCGTGAATTTAATATCTCGGCCATCATTGGCCATGAAGAGCCATTTACAAGCAGCAAACTCATTTACAAAGTCCTGTAAATGTGTTACCCCAAATCTCTAATTTACCCTAGAAACAGCAACAATACATTGGTCTTTACTTTAGTGGCAAGTGGCAACTGAACATGTGATAATGCAGTCTGACCACTCTGACGTGACTGCAACTATGTAATGATTGCGATTTGCGATAGCAAGTAAAAAATATATAAGGATATGAGGAAGGATCACAAACAAATAAAAATGACTAAGCACTTGATTCATAGGCTCTACTTGTTATCATGACATTGGGAGCGTTGAAGTACTGCAGAAGTTGAAAAATTGTATGAAATGACATTTTTGCAAAGTACAAACTGATTTGTTCAATCAAACAAAAATACATGACATTAGAGCTGCAAGATTTTATACCTACTGAAATTAAAGGATAGAGCATCAAAATTTTCAAAAAAGTAAGACTTTACCCAACTAGATAGTTAATTATTGGAATGAAACTGATTACAATTTGATTTGATTTTGATACTATAATTCCACCCTGGTCACAGTCACAGAAAAACATTGTGGCATTTTATACATCATATGCATAGTGGCAAAACAGAGATTTTTTAGAATTGATTAATTTCTAATTTTTGCGTCCACTTCTTATTTCAATCAACTTCCAGGTTGTGATAAAGCTGCCTTGGTACTTAATGATACTACCTATTCTACTTATAGGGTAAATGCACCATATTCCGACATCATGGGTAATTCCCATACTTCTCAACTTTTCCTTTATATTAAGCTTTGTCTTAGTTCCATGCATGCGTAGATGGTTGAAATAGTAACATCATACTATTGCGCGCCAGATTTCCGCAAAACACTAGGTCTGGCGGGAAAATGTTAACATCCTCAGAGCAAATGTCCCAATCAAAGATGTGCGCATAAATAAAAGACGAAACATTGTAGCAGTTGAATTCAAAGCAAATGAAGAGGCAGCAATTAAAACCTTGCTTTCTACCTCTAAACTTGGTAAATGGCAAATTGAATGCTACAAACCATCATCCGACATGGGAAACATCTGCTCTGGGGTCATTGGTCCAGTCAGACATGGAAATGACCTAGATGACTTATTGAGCATGCAAAGACAAGCTTGCAAAATTGTTAAGATCACCAGACTATCAAAATTCTCAGGAGCATCAAAACAAGATTCCCTGGTCTTGAAGTTAGACTTTGAAGGTAACCAGCTACCTGAAAAAATAATTTTTGGTTTCATCTCATACAGAGTGAGACCCTATAATCCACCACCCCTTAGATGCTACAGATGCCAGCGACCTCAACATCTTGCAAGTGGATGTACCGCTCCTATACGCTGCCTGCTCTGCGCTGGAAATCACTACAAAGATGTGTGTACGTCATCAACTTTCAAGTGTATCATTTTATATCATTTTATTGTCATTTTATTATCATTTTATTATAATTTTTTATCATTTTATTTCATTTTATTATCAGTTTATTATCATTTCATTATTGTTTTATTTTCATGTTATGATCATTTTTTATCATTTCATTATCATTTAGTATCATTCTATTATTATTATTATTAGTATTAATATTATTATTATTATTATTATTATTATTATTTTTATTAATATTATTATTATATCAATATATATGTCAGAGTCTTTTTGTACATTAAGTTATGTCAACACCATGCTCGAGTTCAGATTGTAAGGAATTTTAAATTTCAGCTTGTTTTCGGATGCATACGTTTATACAATGAATAGTTACTATTTAATGGAATCCTTTACTCTCTTTGTTGCCCTTGTGTTGTTGTAGTTGCCCATCCTGGTAGTGGCGATTAGGGGGGGGGGCGTGATAGGACAGTTTTTCCGGGCACTAATGCCACTGGTAGTTCTACGACCATCACTAGCTCGCTGACCCGCCAGAACCACTTTATTGCATTACACAACACCCTGGACAAGCCAGGTACTCATTTATCAACCAGAGTTGGATGAATGGCTGAGTTGACCATGAGCTGAGCTTCCCGGAAGAACTTGTCCTCAGTGGGACTCGAACCCGGGAGCTGGGTGCGAGAGACTGAGTCTCTCACCACTGCACCACCACAGCTCTTTGTTGCTCTTCTTTTCACCATTTGAGTTACTCTTACTCCGGTACTCTTAAATTTAATTTTTATCCCAATCAAATGATTGGGCCACCTTGCTTGGGCAGGATGGCCCGGCGATTAAGGTCAGAGTATCAAGATTGACGCAGATAGACGCGGGTTCGATCCCAGCTCTGTGCGCCAGTTTCTGGTCAAAATCGGCAAGGAGGCCGGGCGGTTAAGCTAAGAAATTTGAAGCAGTGAGTTGTGAGTTTAAGCCCTCAACATGCTGTGGAGTTTTTGCAATGTTAAGAATCGGCGATAGGCCTACGGCCTAATAAACGCTGAAACCGCTATATTATTATTATTATAACCCGAAATGCATACTGATTACTACGCCAGTCGAAAATTCTTTAAATCCCGTGGCAATCAATAGACCATCTTATGCGGCATCACTTCCAGCTGAGACCTAGAGTGCTAGTAAACCTCAGATCCCTTTAGATGCGCCCGCTTCTGTGGCCCGTGCACAAGCATCATTTTCTTATCAAACGACTATAAATAAGATTACTGTTTTATCGACCCGAAGGGGAAGACTCATTCATGGCTCTGCTCGATATAATAATTAATCGTACATATTTACTCCTTAATACATTTTTGAAGTTGGGAGTGATGTAGATGATTTCGCTACAAAACTATATTATTGTTTAAGCTAGCGACATGTGGCAAACACAGTACAAAACTTAGCGGATTGAAACGATAAGGTGATACATCAAGTTCTATTATGGTGAAAATACTCGAACGTTGGCATCCGCAATTAGTATCTTTATGAGAAATGGAAATAAAAGAATAGACAAGATAAACTGGTTGGCTAAAATGAACAGTGAACTTATCTGGAATGAAGCAAAATTAAGCCCCCGTGACCTGCTTGATAATGGCGGTCACGGGAAATGTATGGCTAATGTGTGGAATGTGCTTGCTACATGTCGCTAGCTAGGCTTAACATTAATATAGTTCTGTAGCGAGTTCGGCTACATCTTCTATGTCCTGAGGTGGGCAGTAGCGCGCTACATTTAAGCAATTGTAGCGGTAGCGGTAGCACCCGCTACATATTTAAGTAGCGATTCGAGGTTTTGCTGCTACAGCGCTACCGCTACATTTATAGATAAAGCCTTTAGATTTTACTTAATAGTATTAAATATTATTTAAAAACCAGCATGATACATACATAATATAAATTACAGAATAAAACAGTACGAAAGATTTCGGTGTAATGTTGTCAACCTCAGCCTGTTACTAGTGTCAACATGTTGGTTGTTAGAATAGAAAAGAATAGAAGTGTCGGCGCTGAAGAAATATAGGCCCATGGCCTGTTGCCGGTTCTTGAACTTCTCGTGACTTGATTCACAAGGGATCCGGCCTTTGGAACCCGATCTTTCCATAGCTGACGATTGATTGAGATAGCTGCTGGACTTATTGCCAGGTCCGTCATTTGCTAGGCATTTTAAGACTGAACATATGCTCCTGCATAAGAGGTTAGTGGTGCAGGATCTCCCGGCAATAAAGCCATGTTGACAGTCTGATAGGAGATCATTAACATTCAAATGATCTATCAATTGATCCCTCACAACAGATTCCATTACCTTGCAAACGACATTTGTCAAACTGACAGGGCGATAGTTGCCCGGGCAGCTTTTGTCACCTTTTTTGTCACCTTTTTTTACTGTTTATGTTGTTACCAGTTACCACTTACAGGTATTTTTTCATGTTTCAGTTTGCCTACAGTTATTTTTACACATTTTTTTGTGTTTCACATTCCCAACATGGATGTCTACTTTAATCTACCAATCTCAAAAATTATCCACAAATATATACAAATAAAAGAGAGATTTTTTATATGTATATGTGGATAATTTTTGAGATAGTAGATTAAAGTAGACATCCATGTAGGGAAGGTAAAACATAAAAATAACTGTAATTTTTATTTACTGTATCTAACCCATACTAGTTCGGTTAGGTTAATTGCAATAAAGTTGCATTGATATGTTTTGAAAATGTTTTATTATCACTAAATGTTTATGAGTAAATCCCAATAGCAGAACAATAAATATTTAGAGATTTCCAATAATTTTGGCCATTGTAGCGGCTAATGTAGCGGCGCTACATTTTACTGTAGCGGTAGCGCCCGCTACAATATAGTGGGTGTAGCGGCAGCGGTAGCGCCCGCTACAATATAGTGGGTGTAGCGGTAGCGGTAGAACCCACCGCTACATTTAGAGCATGTAGCGGTAGCGGTAGCGGCGCTAAATTTCAAAGTAGCGCTGCCCAGCTCTGCCTTATGTCATATCGTTTTGATAAAATTCAACTTAACCTTACCTATATTAACCTAACCATACCTAATATCAAAAGTAATATGCGTTTAAAAATTCCTTTTTAAATTAGTAGAAAATTGATTTTTGACTAATTAATTAATTTTTAAACGTAATTAAAAATTAAGTTTAAATATTATTTTTTTAAAGACAACACTTCTAAAGAATCTAGTGTCTCTGATGTTTACACATAGACAATGAATTTTAATTTTATTTTCATATATCAAATTATTTTTGTTTTTTAGTATTACCAAAAAAGTAAAATTTCAAAATTATTTATTCTGTCAATTGATTCATGCATTGTCTCCGACTTTACGCAAGTATGCAAAATTTCACATCGATTGGAGAGGTAGAAGTGTGTTAAATATCGATTATGACATTTGTAGCATAAAAACAAACAAACAAACAACACGAAGTGAAGTTAAAGAGATGTGTTGAAATAACAAATACAAGATTGACTTGGCGACAGGAATTGAAGCGACCCTTAATCCTTTCACTGCCAAGCTTGATCCCAACGCTCCATTGTTCTTTAGTTCATGTCAGTAGTCTTCGCTGTCTCACAGTATCGCAGAGCTTATATGAGCTCAAGATTCCTGGCGTGAGCAAAACGCATAACATGTTAATTGTATCGGATAGCGCTACATAACTACTTTTATATCTAAGAAAAGATTGTAGAGAGACATAACTTCTTTTATATCTAAGAAAAGATTGTAGAGAGATCCTCGTCATCACCACGTGCTCCTGACACCTCGTCATCACCACGTGCCCTGGTCGGTGCACTGACCAATTACATCAAGCCGCCTTAGCTAATTTCAATCTCTTACTATTAGCATAACTCATGTAACCATGACCTTAAAAACTCACGATAAGGGAGTCCATTTATTAAATGTGGTCGGGTGCTAGCCCCCACAGCTAACGACGGTATTTTTCGCCTTGGTCGCAGCAAATGGCCTTCTCCCTTACATCTGCTGTGGTATCCAAGAAAGATCTGAGGCCAGCGGGAGACAATCGCGCTCAATAAAATCACCAAACCTGATTCTTACTTCTAACCATTTTTAACAGATATCACTGCCAAGCTTTAAGGTAAGAAAATTGAAAATTTATTCGAGAACTTAATATCCACCTCTTTGCATGTACTAATTCACCCGAATAACATTTCGAAAATGATCATTGTTACTCTATTCGGCTCATACAAATTTCTGAAGAATTTCTTGTATTCTCCCACACAGACAGACAGACATTCTAGCGTTTTCTTGATGAAGCCTTTCGTGACTTATCAGTCCCCTTAGCTGAAGGAGTATCTTTCTCTGTAACAGTTTTTAACTTCATTGACAAAATCCTGATAGCATCAGAAGATGATAAACAGCATCTCGAAGACAGATTTGAAGTCAATCGAGGATTTTCAGCGATGAAGTCAATCGAGGATTTTCAGCGATGAAGTCAATCGTGGATTTTCAGNTGAAGTCAATCGAGGATTTTCAGCGATGAAGTCAATCGAGGATTTTCAGCGATGAAGTCAATCGAGGATTTTCAGCGATGAAGTCTATCGAGGATTTTCAGGGACCCGCGGCAAAGCAAGAGGTCTCCGTCGTGGTCTCGGTATGATCAAGTTTTACCGTCCCATCATGCCTGCCACTGCATCCAAGCTTGCTCCTGTTATGCCAAATTATCAGGCCTAGCAAGCATTAAGAAGAATCCAACAATTTCATGGACATCTGAAGAAATTGAAGCTTTCGAACGCTCCATGAGCTTCTTGGCGGAAGCGACGATACAGTCACACCCAAAATGAGGGGTGGAGATGTTGTAGCGGATCTCGCTACATGGAACTAATTTTATTTTTATCATATTAATATTAATACTTATAACATTATGTTTATCGTATTAATGATTAGCATATCATCATGAGAATAGTCCAGAGAAAACTTATTTTTCGTCGTTGGCGATCAAGCCATCATTCCTGCCACTGCAACGTGCAAACTCCCATCTCTGTCTGCGTAACGATGCCATCTCTGTCTGCGTAGGACACCATCTCTGTCTGTGTACCGACGCCGTCTCTGTCTGCTTAACGACGCCATCTCTGTCTGCTTAACGACGCCATCTCTGTCTGCGTACGGACGCCATCTCTGTCTGCGTACCGACGCCGTCTCTGTCTGCGTACGGACGCCATCTCTGTCTGCGTACCGACGCCGTCTCTGTCTGCTTAACGACGCCATCTCTGTCTGCGTAACGACGCCATCTCTGTCTGCTTACCGACGCCGTCTCTGTCTGCGTAACGACGCCATCTCTGTCTGCTTACCGACGCCGTCTCTGTCTGCGTAACGACGCCAACTCTGTCTGCGTAACGACGCCATCTCTGTCTGCGTAACGACACCATCTCTGTCTGCTTATCAACGCCGTCTCTGTCTGCGTAACGACACCATCTCTGTCTGCGTAACGACGCCGTCTCTGTCTGCGTAACGATATCATCTCTGTCTGCGTAACGACGCCGTCTCTGTCTGCGTAACGACGTCATCTCTGTCTGCTTACGGATGCCGTCTCTGTCTGCGTAGCGACATCGGCTCTGTCTGCGTACCGACGGCGTCTCTGTCTACGTAACGACGCCGTCTCTGCCTGCGTAACGACGCCATCTCTGTCTGCGTACCGACATCAAATTTGTCTGCGTAACGACGCCGTCTCAGTCTGCGTAACGACATTGTCTCTGTCTGCGTTACGACGCCGTCTCTTTCTGCACAACGACGTCATCTCTGTCTGCGTACCGACGGCGTCTCTTTCTGCACAACGACGTCATCTCTGTTACGCTAAATATCGTGCCTGGACGACTTCACTACGAGCGTCTTCACTCACCAAGCGACCACCATCACACCACCAAGCCAAGCACCTCGTCTTCATCACCAACCCTGGTCTTTCAATTCCACTGGGATCATCACCATCAAACAGGTCACGTGAGCTTAACGAAATAAATCTAAATTACCAATTGTTGTTGTTGCAATTTAACCCGACCAGTTACATCTTGCCGCACCTAGAATTTCTATCTGATTTTAGTAAATTTTACTAGTTGCCTTGACCTTCAAATTCACTGATTCATTGGAGTAAAACATAGTAAATGTGGGCAAAGCCCCCACACCTTCCCTTTCTTTGTCGAAATAGCATCGTATGTGAGTATGATGGTAAAATTACAAACTCGAATGTTCCTGGCTGTTGAAATCACAAGAACTTTGAGTAAATTTATCACGTTTCCCATCCGAGAGCGCGATTTTCGTATTTGAAAATTATTTTGCATTCAAGCAATCAAGCGGGCAGCAATACTTGCTCGTTAACATGCCACAAATTCTGATTTTCGTTTCTATAGGTGTACATTGTTAAATCGGGACCACTCTACCATAAACGATCATAATTATTAGCCCCGAAATTTCAGCAGTGAGTTGCGGGTTCAATCTCAATTAGCGGCGAAAATTATAGTCGAATTTGGTGAGGTGTGTTGATGGTTATAAACAACTAGATTGGAGCTCAGCAAGCTGTGCAAAATTTGCTATGTAAAGAATAGGCGACCGAAGAAACTGTTAAAGTAACGGAAACATTGCTATACTTATGGCTAATACAAATAGAGAGAATCAAAGTCTGTTCATTCCCATATGTCAACTGAGTGTTACACTCATGGTTGAACTAATACAAAATTGACCCACGCGCAGCTGCGCCTTGCGAATGCTATTTGTTATGGCACCCGTGACGTCACATTGCTCGTTGTAACGTTACCATGTGATGCACAGTGTGATTCAAACTGATTTGCAACACCTGTTTTGCTTAAAACAAGACTAGTTGCAGTAAAAAATTGTTTTGGGCCATTTTAATGAGGTAAATTTTCTTCATGGTTGAACTAATACAAGGTTTTCCCTAGTACCGCGGTGCCTTGCAGATGTCAATTGTTATTCCAACTGTAACGTCATCTTGTCTCTTGTGACGATATGTGAGTTAGATAGTGTCATCCTGGCACCTAAGCAGCTATAGTCAATTGGGCAATGCTGGCCCCTTGCATGCATCCCGTTCAACCATGGTTACACTCATGGCTGAACTATATAAGGTTGACCCACGAGAAGTTCCGTCTTTCAGTTCAGCTTTCTTGTTACGTCACGTAGATCGAGAAACGTAAACAAACCCGTCATTACCATGACGGATTGGTTGACTGGTTTGATCGCATTTTGGTGATTGGTTAATGCCTGTGTTGTCACTTAGATCTGTGACGTCACAGGCGAACAACGAACTACATCCGCAAAAATGGGATTCTATAGGTGTTAAATGGGGTTCTAACCTGATACTATTCAACCATGGTTACACTGAACCGGATTTTGATGGGCTCCGGTTACTGAAATAATTGATGAAAATTATTCAAAAGTAAAAACAAATCAAAGTGAAGAACGCTTTAGGACAAATTATTAGGTTAATCGTTAACTTGAGGAGTAGGAATAAATATAGTTTTAAACGATTTTGCGGATTATGTTGGTTGCACTTGGCGCTGTCCTCCACTTCCAGCTTCTGCTGTGCGTGCTGGGTGGGTGAAACACGCCGTTTGAGAGGGAGCGCTGCCGTAGCCCAAAAATTTGACTCTTAAATCAGCCCAAAAGCCAATGCCAGCAGCCAACCCTCTACATGCAATAGAAATAGTCAGTCTAATACATATGCAGCTGTTCTTACTTGCCTCATCTCGCCACACCAGCTTGAAACAAGCAATGCCTCATCCCACAAACTGATAGTACAAACGGATTACGCCCAATAGCTCCTACACCAACATAGTGGCAAACCACAGATTTTTAAAAATCAGTTCATTTTTAATTTCCTCATTTACCCAAGATTTAAATCAATTTTTTATGTATGATACTGCTGGCATGCGCACGGGGTGAAGTATGAAAATTATGATGGTGTTGCCTGTTGGGCAATGCTTGGTTATTTCAGTCGTCCCGTTTGAGAGAGAAGCTTGAACCGTTGTCGAGAGAAGACATGTCAGCAAACCTCTCTGTTTACTTGTATACTGTGTCAGTGTTAACAATCTCTCAATGATCAATACATCTGAGAGCCAAGATCTGATTGACCCGGGACCCGGGTGCTTCACCAGACGCATCAGGTCTAGATTTCACGATGACAGACTCTCAAGTCAGACATCTCTATGAAAGTGAGATCGCCGGTGAAAATGATGCGACTCCTTCCAAGACCCAAGATGGCGACTTGTCAAACTGCAGAGAAATACGTCGGAAACGCAAAAGTTTGCCCATGGCCCATGCCAATTGGAGATACAGAATAAACTAAACGCCTATTGAGCAATCAAGTCAGAAGACCATCACTGCTGCTGGCTGCAGGCTGCAGCAGATGCTGATTTACGTAGCGCAACTGAGCAAAGGGATTCACATGTGATACTCATCCGCCCAGCCATGGTGGCAGGGAATTA
>NW_025945942.1:0-788 GCF_000764305.2 Hyalella azteca | reverse complement strand
AATTGTCCTTATGATACCCTGCAGTTGCAATACAAAGCCCATTGTGAAAAAAAGCTTTTGTGAAGCATACGTATATACTGCATAAATATTGGGTTTAATTTTAATTGATGCTCTACAGGTGGGAATGAACACATAAGTTACTATAGATGTTAACTGTTGCTTTGGAAGTGATCTCAATGATCTGTGAGTTATAAATTGATTTGGAGGCAGAAATTATTGAAGTCTCCGAACACAATAAATGTAATTCACGAAATCAAACGTATAATTTTTTTTTAAACAAGCCATTTTTCAGGAAACAGCATTATTGGTCCCTCAATATTTACTTTCTTAGTCCTATCATCGAAAAAAATTTTTCCCCAGTTTTCATTTTTTTCCCCCAGAAAAAAATCCCTAGTTTTTATGATCTCTGCAGTGTTAGATTTTTAAGGAACTATTTGAAGAGATCTCGAATATTTTAATTGATATCATTCGTAAGTGTAAAAAACAGCTACTCATATTTTATATAAATGATCCTTCTTGCTTGTGTGGCTCGGTGCCGGTTTTAAAATTCGTTCATAAAGCGCAGTGAAAAGAATATATATGTGGAAAATAAATTAATCGAAACAAGAGAATATTTTTGGCTATATACTGTCCGATTTCTAAGTAAATTTTTTAGTGAATTTGTCAACTCAGAAAAAACATCTTCAGTCTCTAATATTGACAATTTTCTTATTATTTTTCTCGATTCGGCGAATTAGGCTCTTGATAGGAAGTGAAAATCCAAATATCAGGTTTCCAAGGGACATTTT
>NW_025945941.1:0-318 GCF_000764305.2 Hyalella azteca | reverse complement strand
AAGAAGTAAATTTGTCTGCTAATTCGTCTCCGAATATCTTTCAAATCTTTATCACTCTCTGCATAGTGGTATGGCGCTGCAGCAGCTGTATGTTACTGCTGTAAGGAGCTGCAGCAGTAAGCCTACTTGAGTACTTGTATACTTCAATAAGGTCACCACGCAGCCTGGTACTGGTAATAATGTACACTGTACAGCATCTAATACTGAAAAATTGGCAGCATCCATTTCAGTTATACTGTTATAGCAGACTTTTAGCAGTGACACAGGCGATGATAACGGAGATTGGAAAGCTTCATAATCTTCAATCTTTCTTCATAA
>NW_025945940.1:8284-11313 GCF_000764305.2 Hyalella azteca | reverse complement strand
TAGAGCTGAAGACGAAGCCGGCGCTTAGAGCTGAAGACGATGCCGGCGCTTTTTTAGAGCTGAAGACGAAGCCGGCGCTTAGAGCTGAAGACGAAACCGGCGCTTAGAGGTGAAGACAAAGCTGGCGCTTAGAATTATTGCAGTCGAAACCTGCGATTGGAGCTGCAGACGAAGCTGACGCTTGGAGCTGAAAACGAATCTGGCGTGTATGTATTGTTCATGGTGCGAACGATAACAGGCTCGTGTGATGGCTAAACATTGATTTGTTCAGAGTCTTTGCATATATGTCGGGTCCTTCAAAAGTCCTCAAAACTAGTTTTGATATTACGGGCTATAAACGGATAATGCCTGCTGCTTATCGTCTGAATAGGTATTTTTTATTAGTGATAATTTTATGTGCATGACACAACGGAAAAAAATGTATCTATTGAAATTACTAGAATTTGTTGCAATTAACTGGAGAAGTCAGCGCAATTCACAAAATAATTTGCGATTCGATGTTTCAGGAAGTGCATTTTAAACTACATTTCTGGTTATTAGTGGATGTTAACTAAAATTGATTCAGCGTAGTTCTTTACACTAAGATTTCATTCACAAGAACCTAAGTCATTAGAAAATTTGAATATGGTCACATATTCCCCAGGGGCCATACTTTCAAAAAAAAGTTAAGAGATCGTAAGTTCATTAGCCAATCATTGACGGCCTTTCAAGCAAAATCCACCAATCATAGACAATAAAAACATAGTGCGTAAGTACTTACGTTAACTTAACGAGTTTTGAAAGTATAGGCCCAGATATCTCTCGTTTTCTATGATTTCTCTTCATTGTTAACGTCATCTTCGATCGACACGATATTGGAAATGTGGACCGACCTTCTCCGCAAGCTCCTCAGAGTGATGGCTTGAGACGACCTTGATCCGTAAGATCAGTTCAGAATCACCCTTGCATGAGGGGTGATTAGTCTCCCTTTCAAATGAGTCGCTCTCGAAGTATTCCAGTGAAATGACGGTAGATGAATTTGAACCGCGCTTTGACGTAGCAAATTTGATGAAATCATCGGAAAGCAATTTGTGATTTCCTGGAATTGGCACAAGTTGCCTAGTCGGGAAACCTTCTTTAAGAGATAATATTGCATATCCTAATGCACGCATGATCTGGTACGATCAGAAAGGTGGATTTCTCAGTTTACGGTCGGCTTGGGAGGCCTTGAGATGAGATCCTCAAGGAGTGGCTTAATTGGAGGTGGACCTATGATATGGGCCTCAAGGACCAACTTAGGAGAGGGGGGCAATAACATATGGGCCTTAAGGACCTTCTCTGCCATCAGCTACCTTCTCTGCCATCAGCTACCATATCTGCCATCAGCTACCATATCTGCCATCAGCTACCATCTCTGCCATCAGCTACCATCTCTGCCATCAGCTACCATCTCTGCCATCAGCTACCATCTCTGCCATCAGCTACCATCTCTGCCATCAACCGCCTTCTCTGCCACCAGCTATCATCTCTGCCATCAGCTACCATCTCTGCCATCAGCTAACATCTCTGCCATCAGCCACCATCTCTGCCATCAACCGCATTCTCTGCCATCAGCTAACATCTCTGCATCAGCTGCCATATATTAGCTATCATCTATACCAGTAACATTGTCATTTATCCGAAAATTCGTGGCTAACATCCATCAGCTCCAACGATAATTTAATCATTGTACATCTTACCAAACAAACGTCCCTGAACTTCCAACCAAACTAATTTCTCTGCACGTCCGCTAAACGTACGTCTCTGCACATCCAATAAACCCATGTCTCTGGCCATGCAACATTAAATCGATATCATTTGGTAGCTCAAACTTACGTCTCTTTCCGCCCAATAAACGTAAGTCTATTGCACGTTCAATAAACGTATGTCTCTGTAAGTCCAACAACTCATAGTTTCCATCTACCGTATCCAAACTTACGTCTCTTTCCGCCCAATAAACGTACGTCTATCGCACGTTCAATAAACGTATGTCCCTGTAAGTCCAACAATTCATAGTTTCCATCTACCGTGTCCAAACTTACGTCTCTGTCATGAGCGCCAGTGGTTGGCAAAGAGGGGCTCTGATTAATGGTGAGACAACAGAATAAGTCTCGGCTTGATTTGTGGCCAATTAATTATAACGAAGTGAAGAGAGCGCCCCTGAGTGGCTCATTACAGGAAATTGCTTCGAGCTTCCACCTTTTCCACAAATCTCTCGCGTAGGGAGTGCTAATTATTTGGCTTTTTGGACCACCAAAAAGCCTGAGATGTAATTTTCAGTTTTCGCTCTCTTTTTTTCCCAAAAAAGACTTCAAAGAAAAGACTGGACGACTCTTAATTTTTCTTTGTGTTATAAGGAATATAAGGTAACAAAGTTACCTATAAAGCTGGGCACGGTGTAACTTTCTTCGGCCATGCTTCTAAGTGGTTATCGTTTCACTCTTCCGTCTCGGTCATTATTTTCTTACCATTTCAATATGTCAACCGTCACTGATCGGTATCTATCCCCACAAATTCTTAGCTGCATGAAAGCATTACAAACTGAACCATGTTTTATGAATATATGTTTTATCTGCTATATGAGTAATTGAAAACAGAGGTGGATTTGCACCAATGATTGAAATGGTAATCCTGGCTGCTAATTAGTTTGATCCCCTGACGGTAAAATTTATTTTATGCGCGGTAATTTTGCAATTAGATTGCAGTATGGGAGTAGAATTTTCTCTCTAAACCTCAATTATAGTTCAATTTAAATATTAACGTAAGCATAAATGCTCTCATCGGTGTCATTATGGGATTTATTTTCAATTTACCAATTAAATAATATTTGTCACGCCTGCTGCGTGACGCCTGCCCCGTGACGTCTGCTGCGTGACATCTACTGCGTGACGCCTGCTGCGTGACGCCTGCCCCGTGACGTCTGCTGCGTGACGCCTGCTGCGTGACGCCTGCCCCGTGACGTCTGCTGCGTGACGCCTGCTGCGTGACGTCTGCTGCGTGACGTCTGCTGC
>NW_025945940.1:0-7934 GCF_000764305.2 Hyalella azteca | reverse complement strand
CGCCTGCTGCGTGACGCCTGCTGCGTGACGCCTGCTGCGTGACGCCTGCTGCGTGACGCCTGCTGCGTAACGCCTGCTCCGTGACGCCTGCTCCGTGACGCCTGCTGCGTGACGCCTGCTGCGTGACGCCTGCTGCGTGACGCCTGCTGCGTGACGCTTGCTGCGTGACGCCTACTGCGTGACGTCTGCTGCGTGACGCTTGCTGCGTGACGTGTTATATCATACGATTTTTTATACTCATGAACGTTAAATCATGCTTTGTATAATTAAATGATTAAAGAATCTCAATAATTAGAATTATTTTTTGCTTTGTTAGCAACGAAATGCTAAAGAAAATGCAGTGTAGTTTGCTTTTATTAACTATTGATCCTATTCATGCTGATGCTGAATGAACAATGGTATATAAATTCAAGGGATGTACATGGTTTTATAACCATGGTTTAAGGGATGGTTTAGGGATAAAACTTTATAAGGGATGTATATGGTTTTAGAAAATTTTGAACCATTAAAAGAGGAGAAAAAGTATTAAATAGTTATTATAAAGGCTTTTTCCCCGAATAACGAGTAGAAGGTTCAAGAAACCACATGTATCAGTATTTCAGGGCTTCATGCAACAAAAAATATCCCATCTTATAAACGTAAACCTTATTCTTTCCTTTTCTTTCTTTTGCCTTTTCCCCGAATAACGAGTAGGAGGTTAAAGAAACCACATGTATCAGTATTTCAGGGCTTCATGCAACAAATATCCCATCTTATAAACGTAAACCTTATAAATCGAGTTTCAGGTCTTGGATAGACAAGACTGAAATTCATTCCCTGGCGGATTTGCTGTGTTCGATACAAGCCTAATTTGAATCTCAAAGCGTGCTGGAGCATCCATTTTACCACGAATAACACGATGGGCCAGAGCCTCCAGTGAAGATTAGCTTAGAGGAGCCAAAGCGATTCTAATCGATGATGTTGTGTGCAATGGAAAGCCTCCGTTCACTACGAGAAACGATTAGTCTTAGCTAAGTCCGAGCTGGGACAGTTTACTTATGTTTTGGGACAAAAGCGCTCGAATGAAAGAGCATGAATGTTCTTTTGTTGTGGTGATTCAGTACGTAATGTATTTTACAGTCATGTCATCCCTGTTAAGGAGATGATCTGCGTTAAAACAATTTATTTTGAACGATATTATAATACGTAAGTTTCTAAGGTGAATCTATGAAGTGCTCCAGATAAATTTATTCATGAGAAGTAGCTTCGGTTCTTTACTTATAGCAAGTTTCTCCAAGCTTGCCAGTTCATTGAACTTTGCATTGACTATTTTTACACTCACTTACACATGAATGGAATGGTGAATCTAAATTTAGTTTATTCGGTTCACCTGTAATTTAAGAGACAATGTGGTTTTTGCGGTGCCCCTTAGATTCGACTCTTTGTCTTTGGGCACTCTAGACTGAAAGTTGCTAAAAAGTCGTTGTTTATATATCTAAAATGTCGATGTTTACCCAAATAAACAAAAGAGTAGAAAAATTTGTAATCTCGAAGTGCACAGCGTGAGGGGTTCTGAGAATTTTTACAGCAGGATTCACTGCTCGCATAAAATATTGAGTCGATGTTGTGGACAAAACATTTTCATGATTCTCCTGATGCTGTGGAAATTGGATATCAGCGCTTCAAATTGCTCCAAAGTTGGGCCATAAAGGAAATTTGTTAGATTTATGAGCCTCAAGAATTTCATCTTGAAGCAGATCAAAAGTTTTATGAACATGAGGTAGTGAAGGTGTTACGTGGAAAACACTGCAGCACCATCGAAATATGTCGGTGATTAAAATAACGATGCGCATATACTTGAAGATTCAGCAGTGGCCATTCAGACTACAACGTATTTAATGTGCTTTAAGCTCAATACTGGAATCGAACTAGCGCCATTGATTAATTTCAAAGCAATATTTTTCCTAATATTACCAGTTATTTTCACTCCCAAAATTCTAAAGTTATTCAATTCAACTGTTAGATGCATTTAAGTAGCAAATATGATTTAGCTGAAACGGTCTAATCAAGTGTTATGAAACGCTGTATATTAACCTCCATTTTTGGCGGTCCTACACTGTTAGAAAAAACGGTGAAAAAACGGTCCCACTGGCATTCTAGTGGCCGGTCGCTCTGTGAAAACAAACTGCTTCGCCGTTTTTAGCAGATGTTTTACGGATTTCAAGTGTTAAATTAGAATAAAAACGGTGACACGGTGTTTCGTTTCACGTGCCGACCGGCCACTGAAACGCCGGTAATCCCGTTAATGGTATTTTTTCTAACAGTGTAGGTAAATACAACGCAGCCCAGCATATCATATATGAAATTTACCGACGCTAGCATCAAGAATTTAGTTCATCTAAGGAAACGAGATCGAGTAAAGAAAAGAGTTTATGCGGATCAGGTGCCGTAAAATTACGTACCCGGCAACTCGCAACCAAGCAAAGCATTTTTCCACGATTGCCTTTTATTCATAATAAGCTGACAAGGGAAGAAGGTCGTAAATTTTCATTATCAGGGCTTTAAGCGCCCGATTTTTAGGTTGGATGGAAAGTTTCGGCTTGCGATACAGGCGAGATGTTCCCATTAACGAGATGCGTTCCCTCTCAAACAAAAAAAAAGTTTTTAGGGGCAAAACATGAAGTTATGTTCGTTTCTTCTAGAAGTGAGATAGCAGGAAATCATGGAAGCATCCTTATATGAAGATATGGCTCATAAGGTTGCGGACACGATATGGAGCCAGATTTCAAGTCAAAAGTCAAAATTTCAAGGTGTTTAGTCTGCGCGTTAATTCCAATAATCCCGGCTAAGGGAAAAATTCAACTCGCTTAATTAATTTTCAATAAAGGAGATTTTAAATTTTGAATTATATTTCTTCGCACCTTCAGTAATATCACCGCCAAAATATTGATCGCTCGTGGCGCTTGGCTGCAGTTGCGTTGCCGTTGGAAACTTGCTAAGTTGCTTCGAGTATAAAAATAAAGATTGTGTGATTATTCTTTATGCCTGAATTGCTTAATTTGCTTCGTCGTTTTATGGCCGGTGAGACATGAAACGATTTCACCAGCCGCTAATGATAGCTGTCTGTGAATATATTTAGAATAATCTGTAACTCATTACTTGTTAAATAAGCAATGCGCAACTAAGATGGATGAAGTATATAATATAATATATTGTGAGTTCACTGGGTTAATATATGCAACACGAAATAAACTGCTTTCTAGAGGGGCAACACAAATATTCTTACCATCAATCGTCTCTTACTGGGAATTGCACTACTTACTTTATACCGAGTGGTAGAGTGAGCTTTACAGTTTGATACTACACACGTAATAAAAAATAACTCTCTGAATTATACGATAAATGCATGTATGATGTATGATAAAAACTGCATGAATTATGAGCAAAATAACTGTATAAATTAGTTGTTAAATAACTGTACGAATAATATTAAAATAACTTTGTGAATCATATGATAAATACTTGTATGAATTATATGATTAATGAATGGATGAATTGCAGGATGTATCACTGTGTTAATTTAAGTTCTGCACGAGTAATACCTAAGAATATGGCGGGTTCTGTAAATGTTGCCGATCATGATATTTGACATTTCTGGCAAGCAGTTGCAGAATTCGTGCTGACATCAGACTCAAGCTGTTATTTGTCTTTCTTCCTAAAGATAAAGCGTTAGAGAAGATGCTCATTTTTTTATGAAAAATTTGTATTCGAGTATCAAAGTATTGAATGACCCAACATTCTCGCATGTATTCTGTGATTCCAGAATGAAAACAACGTGATTACAGAATGGCAAGATGCGTTGAATAGTGGCTTTAAATTTGCCGGTTCGGAATATTCTAGACAACTCAGTACAACGTAGACCTGCTACTCGAAGATCCTCGATGGGAGGCAGGAAGTAAGCCGATACGTACGAATAGGATCGTCAGAAAAAGCGCTGTACAATTTTTCATTGTTAACGCGTGATCCGGAGGCTCACAAGCCCTAGAATCGCCTTGGCAAATTGCTGGAATGCTTTCCAGACCGACAGGGGCTGTCAAGCTGCGATTGGACGGAGCTTTACAGACGGATTACGTTGGCCGACAGATACGAAATTTTGAAGCGTTTGCGGACGCTGAAGCTGGCATTCCATTGCAGTCCGCTTAATATCACCGCAGAATAATCCCTTGCAAATCATAAGATGATTTCATGCTATGTAAGTGATCGGGCTCAAAAAGCTTCTGAGTAAAGGTGAAGCGATTCATAAGTTTCGACATGCGTCGATGGAGGTATCGCACACTTTATATCTTTTGATTAGACGGAAAACAAAAATGGCACCAAAGGAAATATTCAACACGATATCGGGTTATCAATTTCTGCATCGAGTTTTAGCCAAATCATAAAGAAATATAAATGGAAATGGAATTTTCTTAGCGAAGGAAAGGAGAATTTACCTATAAAAACAATGACATAGGTGCTTTGGAAAAACTTGTGTACTCCGAAAGCAAAAATAATTTGTATTTTCCGAAGCGTTTGAAGCCCTCATCTGGCATTTCTTCCAAGTCAGAAAAAAAATTAGGGTTGATCTCTCTGCACGCTTTTGCAGAATTTTGTAGCATGAAATTCTAAGCTGAACTGGGATTAAGGGAGACATGGAAGGGATAAACCAAAGTTAACTAACATTTTTGTTGAAAGTAAAATACATAAATTATCCCTCGGTCCAGCTTAATAAATTAAACTCTTTCCTGACAATCTTTGCCAACACGACAAATTAAAATTGTTCTCTCCTAGAATCGAGGTGGCAAATCCGTTATATTGAAGCAAAATTTATAAATTATCCCTCGTTCAAGATTAATAAATTAAACTCTTTCCTGACACTCTTTGACAACCCGACAAATGAAATTGTTCTCTCCTAGAACCGAGATGGCAAATCCGTTATATTGAAGCAAAATTTATAAATTATCCCTCGTTCAAGATTAATAAATTAAACTCTTTCCTGACACTCTTTGCCAGCACGACAAATGAAATTGTTCTCTCCTAGAATCGAGATGGCAAATCCGTTATATTGAAGCAAAAATTTATAAATTATCCCTCGTTCAAGCTTAATAAATTAAACTCTTTTCCGACACGCATTGCCGACACGACAAATGAAATTGTTCTCTCCTAGAATCGAGATGGCAAATCCGTTATATTGAAGCAAAATTTATAAATTATCCCTCGTTCAAGATTAATAAATTAAACTCTTTCCTGACACTCTTTGCCAACACGACAAATGAAATTGTTCTTACCTAGAATCGAGATGGCAAATCCGTTATATTGAAGCAAAATTTATGAATTATCCCTCGTTCAAGATTAATAAATTGAACTCTTTCCTGACACTCTTTGCCAGCACGACAAACGAAATTGTTCTCTCCTAGAATCGAGATGGCAAATCCGTTATATTGAAGCAAAATTGCAAAATTTATAAATTATCCCTCGTTCAAGTTTAATAAATTAAACTCTTTCCTGACACTCTTTGCCAGCACGACAAATGAAATTGTTCTCTCCTAGAATCGAGGTGGCAAATCCGTTACTCATTAAGACAAGCTCTTCGTCTCCATCAAAAAACAGTTAGGACCGATGAGCTTTTCTTGCTACCTCCGCAATCGGCATCAGCGGCAACATGCCAGCAAATTCTTACGAGGAAACAAACGTGCTCATTTGATGGACAAATTACTTCAGGGCTCCTGTTTCTCTTTCTTGTATGCATGATTTATTCTTATTTTCCCATATAGGCTTCTTTTTCATGATATAAACTTCTTCTGCTCCCTTGCAGATGCTGATAACTGAATTTGTTCATAAAATATGGATTTTTCTGCAGCCCGAATCAGAGCCTTTTCACTGACCAGATGACTTTGAGTGACCAGATTACCGGTGCCACGATTTTTAGAG
Organism: Hyalella azteca; assembly: GCF_000764305.2. Taxonomy (NCBI): domain Eukaryota; kingdom Metazoa; phylum Arthropoda; class Malacostraca; order Amphipoda; family Hyalellidae; genus Hyalella; species Hyalella azteca. Next base: position 1,988 of record NW_025945940.1, on the reverse strand, counting down.
AGGATGATAATTTAATAGATAGCATATTAATTTTAAATATAATATAATTTTTATTTCGTTCATTGTTTTATTTCAGTTCATTGTTTTATTTCGTTCATTGTTTTTATTTCGTTCATTGTTTTATTTCGTTCATTGTTTTATTTCAGTTCATTGTTTCAATGAGATGACTTAGCTGTTGAATTCCACAAGTTGTTATCGTGTCCAACAAGTTGTTATCGTGTCTTCTTCAAAATTTATTTAATTGCCTCGATCAATGACACAAATTTAATGCAATAAGACACTGAAATAAATAATACTTTCACTTATTGTAGACAGATGCGATATATCAAAGGAGCTTCACGCTGTCCAATATCACAATCGACCTGCTGACGAAAACGCGTGACGACACAGTAAAAATCCAGCCGTGATTCCATCACTCACCAATATATAGAATGAAGAAATATTGTAAGGGAAAAGTCTGGGAGAATGAGTCGCATGAGAGTCACAGGAGAGCTTGTCCTAATGTAATAAGTGTCAACCCACATGATGGCCTCGAAGGCAGCGATTGGATTCTTCGTAAGAAGAGCGTCAAAAACCTTAACAAAGATATTGTACGAGGGAATAAGGTCACAAAGGTGAACAATGAATAGTTCAACATTTTGTCATCATTAGTGCCAACAATATCTTATGAAGTATTTGGTTTCAGTTTACTGCAGGGACGTAAGTTCATATGTTATTTTACAATGAACGTAAATATTTTTAGTAAAAACAATGACATCAATGCACGCTTATCTTCAGTGGCCATTTGCTGAAGGTCAGAGAGATGGAAAAGATGTCATGAAGAACCTCCATCACTCTTCTCACACCCACGAATTTTGAGTCGAGTCTAAATAATGGAATTCCAGCCAGGTCTTCAATTGTCGCTCACCCAAAATTGAATCTCTCTCGGCAGAAATAAGTCTCGCCGAGGCAATATTTTCTTGGGCATCAATATGTGAGTAGACGCGGAGTAATAACATAGCATCAGAAAATTTGTCGACAAAAAATCTCCTCTATTCTATAGTTTTAGATCATAGAAATGGAAACATTTCTCTACAATTCGGTAAAAATCTATTCTATTCTATAGTTTTAGATCACAGAAATGAAAACATTTCTCTACAATTCGGAGAGTGTAAAATTCATGCATTATTTTTTTCAATATCGGAATTTTAAGCGCTTGAAAGGAAAATTCGTTGGGAGCAAACACCTTTGAAATTTTCTCACCATCGTAGTATTCTCAATCTAAGTCGAATATTGAATACACGACATAAATCACGTCATCGCACGAATATCGATATCGCATTCATTATAGTTTGAAAGCTAAAAAAATATATCTGAAGCTTGGCCTTTTGATTTATGTATCTGGGTTGTAGATAAATTGTTTTTCAGTCTTAAGAAGTGTAAAAATGAATAGATAAAAGAATAATGCTCAAATAAATTGCTGAAAGATTTTTACATTAAAAACAGCGAATGTAATAATTTAATTTTGCATGTCACGAACAATAGAATTTGAATTCATGTTTTCCAAATTTAGGTTTTCCTAAGTGCAGCGTTATTCTGAGTCTTTCATAACAAAGTACTAAACGCATTTATTTCCAGGAACATATTACAGAGTTCATATTGATCTAAAACTTATGAAAGAATAGCAGACAATAGCGAAGTATCGAAGACAACTACCTAACTGAAGCATTCAAACATTTAAGGAATAATTCAACACCCATCAATATTCAGTAATTTGGCAGATGTCTCGTTATAAATTTGATGACAATAATAGCTATGACAAAAACAACTTACTTCATATCTCAAGGCAAGAAGTAGAGGCTGAATCTCAAATTGTTATGGCAGAAGGGCACTGGGCATTGGGCCCAGAATATAGGTTAACATGGAGGGCCTGCAAGTGGGCATTGCATGGGCCCAGGATATAAGTCAGCATGGAGGGCCTGCAAGTGGGCATTGGGCCCAGGATATAA
>NW_025945939.1:65518-95371 GCF_000764305.2 Hyalella azteca | reverse complement strand
TAAATTTCATAAGAGAGCCACCAGTCTACTCATTAGTCTTTACCACTAGTCTACTTCTGTTCTAATTCTAAATTAGCTAAGCTATCTGTAGGAGAGCAGGAGCGAATGCTGGTGTATAGTAGTGTGTGTATAGTAGTGGTATAGTAGTATAGTATAAGTGGTAAGTGGTATACCGTAGTACCTAGTATAGTATAGTATAGTATAGTATATTCGGCATTAAAGAGTAAGCCTGGATAGGCCTGTCGCCGATTCTTGTGCTTTTCTTGACTAGACTGGCCTTTTGATCAGATCTTTTCAACGGACTGCAGAATTAAAATCGATTCTAGATATCAGTTGTTCCGTAGGGTACGAGGCATTGTAAGACTAAACATATGCTCTTGCCTCCATGGGCCTATGTCTTCAACGCCGACACTTCTATTCTATTCTATTCTATGACCTTGTCTAGTCTGTTCATGAACGCGTTCATACGCGGTGTGATCGTTGCTCCTAAGTCAATTTAAACTCTTAGTCTAATAACTCATCGGTCACTCCCTTTTTTAATGCCAGAAAATGAGGTGCGAAACTTTCTCTTTTTTTGCCTAGGACTGAATTTTATGTCTCGGGTTGTGAAGAAATTTTCTTCCGAAGTTTTGAAATCAGCATTTCGCTTAGTGAGCCCTAAAAATTATGAGCAAAAAAATTCGTTTCCAGGAGAAAACGGTTCAATTTCAGGGGCACTAGTGAAAAAAAAACACATGTCGCGAAATGGGATGGGAGTCAGAGGCTTTCTTTTATGCACGTTTGATTATAGACCAGATTTTTTATTAATAGTCTTCTTATTTGTGTTTTTCATCGAGTCGAACAAAATTTCTTGTTGGCGCTGGTAGATAAAAAAGCAGTTTACCAAATGTCACAAATGTCATTTTAATGGATTGCGACGTTTCGAAAATACAATTTCCACTATCAAGCAGGTGAAATTTTCGCAACACTTAAAATTGAACTTTGGAAATGACAGTAGTAAAAATCAAGGGTATTGTGGATACAATTTGAAATCTAAGCTTAAATTAATCTGAAAATAATTTTAGCGTCTGGGCGAATCCTGTAGTTTGGAGGTTGATAGCTGGAGACTCGTTCTAAATATGAGGGCCTCAGCTATCGCCAGTCTCGATGGGTCTGGGCAGGTCATAACTATGCTGGTGCAGGCTTCCAATGTCGCTCGGGTGATGGTCTCATTGTGAGCCTCCAGCATGTGGTTCTTAGGACCTCCAGATTGTAGATGGCATGTGAGTCGTCGGCTTAAGGTCGTGCTAGTGCAACCAATGTAGTTTATATTTTGAAGAAATCTACAACCTTTTTTACCAGGTACATGAAAATTCATAAACAACATTAGTTTCTTGAAGCAGTCCAAATTTTTACAGGGATTATTATTCATGAAAAGGTTTTCAATTTTCTTATTTTTTTAGTTGATCATAAGTTTTATTTTCCGTTATCCACTGTGCTCATGATAATATTATGTGTCATTCAGCCAAAAGTCTGATTTCGGGGACATTTAGATGCTGCAAATTCTGCTGTGTTGTTCAGGCGCAGGCTATGTAGATTTTTCTACCATGCAGCGCAACTGCCTTTCCATCGTCAGTGCGGGACGCACGGCGCTCAATGAACGGTACATCACTAACGTTGATCTGTTTGGTTCGGTTTGCAGAGGCATTTGTTAACAAATCATTATAGGCATATTTTAGACATAATACAAATAATTTGGTTCATGGTAGAGGCTGATTTATCAAGATTTGGTTCTCCCGTATTGGTATCATCTTTCTCATCAGTGGCGGTAACTGCTCAATTAAACTTGGGGAAAAACACACGACAAATGTTCCGTTGATAGGGTTATGTTCAGAACGATAGAACGGAAAAACATTACGCCTAAATAAGTCATTTAATCAAGAATAGAAATTAGGCTAACAATTTGAGGCGTGCTTTTATCTATTTTCATCAAATCATATTCAAGATATAGAATCATATATTAGTTTTCACTTCAGCGTTGCTCTGTTCTTATTATTGAAGTTGAATGCAACTGCTTCACACTTCATCAGTGCCACTTCATTCTTCCTGAAATGTTGTTGACAGACACTAACCATCTGCAGTCATAGCCATTAGAATAGAATAGAATAGAAGTGTCGGCACTGAAGAAATAGGCCCATGGCCTGTTTCCGATTCTTGTACTTTACCTGACTTGATTCACAAGGGATCCGGCCATTGGAACCCGAACTCTCCATAACTGACGATTTATTGAGATAGCTGCTGGACTTATTATATTAGCTGCTTAGTGGCAGGGTGGCCCAGTGGTTTTGGCAGGGTGGCCCAGAGGTGAAGGTTCAGAGTGCCAAGATTGGAGCAGAGAGGCGCGGGTTCGATCCCAGCTCTGTGCGCCAGTTTCTGATCAGAATCGGCAAGGAGGCCGGGCGGTTAAGCGCAGCAGAATTGTAGCAGCGAGTTGCGAGTTCAAGCCCGCAAAATGCTGCGAATATTCTGCGATGTTCAGAATCGGCGACAGGCCTACGGCCTAATAAACGCTGAAACCGCTATTACTATTATTATTATTATTGCCGGGTCCGTAAGGTGCTATGCATTTTAAGACTGAAGATATGCTGCTGTATAGGCATAGCTTTGTCTTTTCTGTTCTTGAAGGCGTTCATACTCGGAGCGTCAACGATGCTATCAGGGAGGCTGTTCCACATGTCGATGACTCGAAGCGAGAAGAAATGTTGTCGCATGGATGTGTTACAATGCAGTTTTTTTAGTTTATAGCCGTGGCCCCTGGTGTTGGTTCTCGTTTCAAATTCTAGTAATCCTTCTGGGACCTTGCACAAACCGTGGGTTTACTTGTACAGGAGTGGTGGCTTGTGTGTCATTGTAGGGAGATGAAGCAGCACCGCGCTTGCCCATCGCGTATAGTATTTAAAATACAAGCAAATATTTTTACATGAAGAGTGACCGATCGATGTGGGAAAAATTGTACTCTATATCATACATATGAGATCATAAGATATCGTATCTCTAATCCCATCCAGAATGTGAAATTACAAAGCAATTTCACAATTAATCCACCAGAAAAGCTCAAGCATCACAGTCCAACAACATAATTCACGTGGTACGTGGTGAAGGCTAGCATCGCAATACGAACGCATTGCGTAAGCACAAAGCTCATGTTGCCAGGAAGAGAAGCTCAAAGGAAACTTGACTCCTGGGAAAAGCAAAAATCCCCATCGTAAAAACTGCATCGCTTGAGAGAAAGCAGCAAGACAACACAGTTGATTTAATAGAGTTAAATCAGCAATCAAATATATGAGACTATTTTATTGAAAACAAAGCTGTTTTTTGAGGGAGGCAACAGAAACCGACGGAGTTTGAACTTATCTGAAAGGTACACAAGCTTAAATTTCAAAATCTCCAATTACAGTAAAGGTAGCATGTGTGGAAAAAAATTAAAAATAAAGCATGGCAAATTTACGATGCAAGTCGCGAACGTAATTTAAATTGATAAAAAACTCACACCTATATTAAAAACGAAACCTGCTTATAAGCAAAAGATCACATTCAATTCAAGATACTTTTTAAGATGAAAGAACGTCACTACCGAGTTCTTACCGTAATCTTATCTCATACCTGCAGGCTACAGCTATAACTTAAGAAGTTAAGAGGCTGAGGTATCGCCGTCAGCCGCGTCCAGTCCTATATGAGGTTTATTCACTATTTCCTTGAACTATAACTTCCGTGGGAGCGCAGCCGTGCACCACCAATTTTGTGCAACAATAAGCCCTGAATAGAACGCCCTGGATCTCTCCGGACCTACACCAATCAGCCGTGCACCACTCGGCTTTGTCCTCTTCCGGCCTTGACCACCACCTGCCGTGCACCACCAGGCCGCTGATCGAATATGACTTCCGGGCATCGTTAAAATACTTTCCAAAATTTATCGTCCTTCGACCAGTGGCCGTTCGACCGAGGGCTGGTTCGACCCACGGCCTATAGATACGGACGGCTCGAAGTGTTGAAGGCTACGTTCCGGAAGGCAGGAATATGATGGTCCATTATATCCAGGGCAGTGGGGGGCTTCGGCAGGCGACTCACTTCCGTCCTATAAAGGATACAAGTCTCAAATTTGGAATGCTATTCCGGCTATTTTTCATCATTTCACGTAAGTTAAGATAAATTTCGCAAATTGAACTGCTATTAGGACTGTTCAAGTCTTTCAACTGTTATTAGGAAGGGGAAAATTTTTCACCCCGTTGTTCGTGAAGCGAGTAAATTTTCTACCATTTTCTCGTTGTACATAGGTTTAACTATTTATTCTTCCTTTAGCGGTACACCATTGGCTTGTAAATTAGATTCCTGGAAGTAGATATAAGTCATTAAACCAAAAGAATTATGAAATTCCGTAGATTGGACTCCTCCCTACATTGGAGGAGTCAAAGCATCCCCAATGGTTTATGAGGTAACCGCAAACCTCATAAATTACTCGCCCGTGGCTGTCAAGAGCCCCACCAGCATCTCCCTCCTCCCCGGACCGTGAGTGGCCATCGGTCGGCCAGAGCATGCCGGCGCCTGACGCCCGCTGGCTATTCGCCGGCCGCCTGAGAGCCTCCCTCGCCTCAAGAACAATATCCTTGATCAAGAACAATATCCGCTCGCCTGGGCGTGTCAGCCACAAATATGTCGTTGAAGTGATAACGGGACCAAGGCTTGGGGACGACCGAACCAACACGCGAGCTCAGATTTTACAGTGATCTGTTGGTCTCAGGGAATTCAGACTTCGCACAGCGATACCCAGACTCTCACGACTGCCTGTCTGGGCCAAGATAATTGGTTTCTCGTCGCATGAGATAAGACCTGCCGACAGGGGAAAAAATCTTGCCTACAAAAGCACGCAGCAGAGCATATTCAAGATACAATTTCACGTGGTGGCCACTCTAATGGGCGGCAAGGAACCGCTGCACGCAAGCAACTTTTTAGAGTTCAGATGGAACTCAGTTCCGCCTTCCGAGAAGCGTGACAGTCAGGAATCAGGACTGCCGACAATCCTGAGACTGACTACAACAGTGTGAGGCTGTGAGCTGCATAAAAAGACCACTAAATTGGTACTATTTCGGTCACGGTTACGACTTAGTCCGACGTATTCAGTTTTTCATATGAAAGTAATCGACAAATGACTTTTGAAATGATGAACCCAGATTGACGTAATATAAACACAGCTAGATAGGTATACATTTAATCACTGCCTTTTTGGTTCCCGTGTAGAGAAAGAACTTGTGTCTTCAACCTTCCCTAAAGCTCTTCACTCGTGACGGGTATTACCATACGTCAAAAGACCTCTTGAGGTGTAAAGATTTTCAAGAAATGTTAATTGTTGCACTTATGATCACCGCGATAAATGATCAACTCCATTGCAAGTCCCCAAGACAGCCTAAAGTAAAGTCCCAAGACAATTCTTGTCCAAGTCCCATAGTTGTGCAGTAAGTTCCAGACTCACGCTAACTGCACTGTAAAGTTTACCTGAAGGCGACAGGCCTAAGTACAATATTTACAGCCCTTCTCTATTATATATATTTCTACGTTTCAATATTTTCAGCCCTTCAATATTATATATATATTTATAAGCACAATATTTACAGCGCATCACAAAAATCGATGTCGCTGCATCCTGGACGCACGGTGCCAGGGCTCTCCTTGTAGGCACGAGCGAAACTTTGTCTATCAATACTTAGCTCTTGAGTGGGTCATCCTGACTCAGTTTGCCCAGTAAATTGGCTCAACAGTGTAAATAAGTTCATGTTTGAATAATAAAACCAATTCATTTTCCTGAGAGATAATGTTCCGTGAACTTCATCGAACATTCAGACGGAAGGAAAAAAGAAACTCCGGGACACAAAACATTTCCGGTGTATTGCAAAGCTTCAATAAATCCACGACTAGAAATCACGCAAGTTCTTGCCAAATTCTTACTATGCAAGAACCCCGCGTCGAGCGCCCAGTTCAGATAAACTTACCTGCAATAAAACTATATAGTAAGAAAATAAAAATAAAATCTCAAATTTGCTAGTGCACATCAACTCCTGGAATGATTATTTTCCAGTCAATAACTACGAAGGGCGGATGACTTTTCGAGGACGACGTCCTTACTACCAAAGCTTCACCATATTCATCAATAACTAATTCATCATCACAACCCAATTTGTCACCACAAGAGCATCAACAGCATCAGTAACTCATGATCTTATCATAAAATCTTAAAATCCTGCACCACTAACAGATGTCCTATCGCAACAAACGCTTCACCACTTCCATCATTAACAGATGTCCTATCATCACATACGCTTCACCACTTCCATCATTAACAGATGTCCTATCACAACAAACGCTTCACCACTTCCATCATTAACAGATGTCCTATCACCACAAACGCTTCACCACTTCCATCATTAACAGATGTCCTATCATCACAAACGCTTCACCACTTCCATCATTAACAGATGTCCTATCACCCACCACTTCCATCATTAACAGATGTCCTATCACCACAAACGCTTCACCACTTCCATCACTAAACAATGTCCTCACCATCGCAAGTCTTTGGCTGAACTCAAGGTGCCAGGGACAACAAAACAAAGCCCGCGTCAGGTTACGTGGGCCTGCACCAAAGGATAACCGAACACGATAATAAAACAAAATAAATTACTAAATAAAAATTAAACGGGATTTCCACTTGAACGAACAAAGAGAAGATCTTCATCAAGGAAAGTTCGGTTTCAACGTCGTGCGTGAACAGGTCTAGACTAAACACAGAGCTACAAACAACACCACTAGCTAAGAAGAGTAACTAAATGGTCGCGATTCAACCAAGGATATTCCGATCATTAACTTAACTGACTCGTAAAATACCAAACCCATGAATTCCATTGGAAACAAAGCTCTATTAGTCTACAGGTATAATAGGTACCAACCAATGATTTCCATTGGAAACAAAGCTCTATTATTCTTTGCGTATAATAGGTCCCAACCCAATGATTTCCATTGAGAAACAAAGCTCTATAAGTCTACAGGTATTGGGCACGTAAGGCTTCAACGCGGCGTCGTTCACACCACCGACGCTAACTTATTCCTGCCAACTCATCTCCATGGCAGAAAATGTCCCACTGGGAAGACTAGGCACGACATGCACGTGCTCCGGCTATAAAATAATTAGAAATACAATGTGAGCCGTGATTTAACAAGCTAATCGTGAGCCATGAATTAACAAGATAACCGTGAGCCGTGATTTAACAAGCTAAAGGTGAACCGTGACTTAACGCCAACCGTGAGCCGTGACCTAACAGGTTAAGCAAGAAAGAAAGTAATAATTTAAAGACAACACATTGTCTTGATATTTTACAGCTCTAGAATTGAATTATAAAATGACGCGAAAACTTTCTTCGATGGAGGCAAGACGAATTAAAGCGGAGTTTTATTTATTTTTATATTCTTTATAAAAAATTTGATCTCACATAAACTAAGATATTGCAACTTGAAATCTCAATGTAGAATGGACTATTTTATTTTGGGTTTATTTGGATTTTCATCGATATATTTAAATTTTCAGTGATTTATTTTGATTTTAAACTATATATTTGGATTTTTCAACTATTTATTTTGATTTTCGTCGATTTATATGGATTTTCAACGATTAATGTTGATTTTCAACGATTTATTTTGATTTTCATGCAACGACCAATTGTGATTTTCAACTATTTATTTTGATTTTCAATGATTATGTTGATTTTTAGAGATTCATTACAATTTTTAATGATTTATTTTTATTTTCAACGATTTATTTTAATTTATAACGATTTATTTCGAATTTCTGCGATTGATTTTGATTTTCAACGATTCAATTTGCTTTTCGGCGATTTATTTGATTTTAACGTATTATTTTAATTTTCAACGTTTTTTTTTCAATTTTCAACGATTTTTTTAATTTTCAACGATTTGTTTTGATTTTTATGAAACAACCCGTTATCTACCATCACCGTCAGCTTTATTTCAATATTTTATCTGTCATTTGAACTGTTAAAAAAGTAATCAGAAGCACACTCCTAATTATTCTTTTCTTAACTAATTAGGCAAATGTGAATTAATATGGAATATATTCTATATATCAAGTGAGCGCTAAAAGCCTTAATGTCTGGCGCCCATCCAGGCATTTCTCAGTTCAGTGAACAGGAGCAATTAATCTCCTTCACTTCCCTCAGTTTACTATCAGTTTCCTGAAAAATTGCATTTTCCAGAAACGATGGAGCTCCTTGTCATAAAGCCGGTGCTGTCAAAAAGCTTCTTTAAGATTTTAGCATTGAAGAATTGACACCATGGCCTGGAAATTATCCAGTTTTAAATCCTTTTAAAAATTCACTGACCATTCTCAAACAGAGGGTAAAGGGTAAACGAGACAAGAGGGTCTTGCTTGGGTTTACCCTCAAACAAGAGGGTAAACCCAAGCAACTTCTACCAAGGACTTGCAGTACTTGATTTTGCATGAATGGAACTTTATTGATATAAACAGCATTTAGAATTGGATTTCTAGCCTGCCTAAGAAAATAAAAAAGAGGTCTTCCGTAATATGGGTCTGCTCTGCAAAATATCCATATTCTATATCAACCTCGGGGAAATTTGTCATATTTCGAATTTTTCATGTAGGATTTCGTTCTTGTCATAATTTTTTTTCAAGTTAAAATATAAAGAACTGAGGTTTCTTGATTTTATTTCAAACATCATAATTGAAAAATCCGAAAAATATCTCTTGGGACAAAACTTGTTGTCGCGACAGTTGGTTAAGGAGCTGAGGTGATCATAAATCATTTAACTAATTGTGATCTGCACATTTCTCAACATTCATATTTAGAAGCCATTTTCCAAAGTCTATGTAGCACTTGTTTCTTATTTTTCCGTATTTCATCCACACAAATTGTGCTTATTGGAGAACAGACGATGATCAGGATTACTAACGAATGGCTACTAACGAATGAAGGAGACAACACAAATAAGGGTGGACGCTAATGAAAAGCTATGTAACGATTCACTTTTATTGATGCATTAATCATTAAGGTTGCTTGATTACTGACAGTAGTTAAATTATTTATGTAGAACGGTGACTAAATTTCGTTTTGATCAAGTTTTATCACAGTTAGCTGGTGCTCGCACCATCTTCACCCGCTATGTCTCGCTGAGCTTGCAGCGCGCGCTGGTCATCAAGTTTTATCACAGTTAGCTGGTGCTCGCACCATCTTCCCCCGCTATGTCTCGCTGAGCTTGCAGCGCGCGCTGGTCCTCCTTCAAGGCCAGGAATTCGTCGCGGCAGGCGCGGTGTCTGACAGGCTGCCGACACATCGGGCACGACGAACTGCAACACAAAAATTTATCTCAAAATTGTTGTTTTTTGTGCCTATCTTATAGAGTTGACGAGAATTTTATCCTAGAAAATAATAGAGAACATTTTTAATATTCACAGTGTAGGGTTATCGTTAACTCTCTAATAAGTTTCACATAATGAGTAATTGCATTTAAAAAATTATGTATTAGAGTAATTGCTCATTTCATTTATTATGTTAAATTTTTCGTTGCTATGTTGAGGCGGTAACTTTGATACTACGGCAATAATTTAATAAATATTTGCTACGGCATTCATTTAAAAATATTTTTCCGCTTCTAATTACGAAATATTTGATGCAACAAATAACTACGAAATATTTCCTTCGGCAATTGGTAACTAAATATTTGCTACGGCAATTAAATAAAAATACTTTTTACGGCAATTGATAAGAATATATTTGTCAGGGCAATTTATTAAGAAATATTTGCTACGGCAATTTATGACGTAATATTTTTCACGGCAGTTAATTAAAAAATATTTGTAATTACAAAAAATGTTTGGTGCGGCAACTGACTGCGTAATATTTATTATGACAATTAATTAAAAAATTTTTGCTATGGCAATTTAACGAAAATATTTTTTTAGCCTTAATCACATATATTTGCTACGGCAATTTAACGAATATATTTTTTCAACACCCTAATCACATATATTTGCTACGGCAATTGNTGAATGTTCTGCGATGTTAAGAATCGGCGACAGGCCTCCGGCCTACTAAACGCTGAAACCGCTATTATTATTATTATTATATGTCAATTAATCCACCAGAAAAACTCAAGCATCAGAGTCCGACAACATCATTCACGTCGTACGTGGTGAAGGCTAACATCGCAATACAAACGCATTGCGTAAGCACAAAGCTCATGTTGCCAGGAAGAGAAGCTCAAAGGAAACTTGACTCCTGCGAAAAGCAAAATTCCCCATCGTAGAAACAGCATCGCTTGAGAGAAAGCAGCAAAAACAATAAAGTTGATATACTCGACTTAAATCAGCAATCAAATGAGAATATTTTATTGAAAACAAAGCTGTTATTCGAGGGAGACATCAGAAACCGATGGAGTTGGAACTTATCTGGAAGGTACACAAGCTTAAAAAATTTACAAATCGCCAATTACAGCAGAGGTAGGATATGTGAAAAAATTATATATAAAGTATGGCAAATCTACGATGCAAATCGCGAACGTAATTTAAATTTTTTTAAAACTCACACATATATTAAAAGCGAAACCTGCTTATAAACAAAAGATCACACTTCAATTCAAGATACTTTGGAGATGAAAGAACGTCACAACCGAGTTCTAACCGTAATCTTACCTCATACCTGCAGGCTACAGCTATAACTTTAAGAGGCTGAGGTATCCCGTCAGCCGCGTCCAGTCCTGTGAGGTTTATTAACTATTTCCTTGAACTATAACATCCGTCCTATATAAGATACAAGTCTCAAATTTGGTATGCTATTCCAGCTATTTATCTTTATTCACGTACGATACGATGAATTTTGCAAATTTTGTCTTTCAACTGTCATTAGGAATAGGAAAAATTTGCACCCCGTTGTTCGTGAAGCGAGTGAATTTTCTACCATTTTCTCGTTGTACATAGGTTTAACTATTTATTCTTCCTTGAGCGGTACACCATTCGCTTGTAAATTAGATTCCTGGAAGTAGATATAAGTCATTATACCAAGAGAATTATGAAATTCCGTAGATTAACGCTCAATTTCTACTTCTGGTACCCTACATTGGAGGAGTCAAAGCATTCCCAATGGTTTAGGACAAATTAGGAGGTAAAAACAAACTTCATAAATTACTCGCCCGTGGCTGTCAAGAGCCCCACCAGCATCTCCCTCCTCCCCGGACCGTGAGTGGCCATTGGTCGGCCAGAGCAAGCAGGCGCCTGACGCCCGCTGGCTATTCGCCGGCCACCTGAGAGCCTCCCTTGCCTCAAGAACAATATCCTAGAGGCCTGGGCGTGTCAGCCACAAATGTGTCGTTGAAGTGATAACGGGAGCAAGTCTTGGGGACGACTGAACCAACACGCGAGATCAGATTTTACAGCGATCTGCTGGTCTCAGGGAATTCAGACTTCGCACTGCGATACCCAGACTCTCACGACTGCCTGTTTGGGCCAAGATATAATTGGTTTCCAGTCGCATGAGACAAGCCTGCCGACAGGAGATAAAAGCTTGCCTATAAAAGCACGCAGCAAAGCATATTCAAGATACAATTTCACATGGTGGCCACTCTAATGGGTGGCAAGGAACCGCTGCACGCAACCAACTTTTTGGAGTTCAGATGGAACTCAGTTCCACCTCCCGAGCAGCGTGGCAGTCAGGAATCCGGATTGCCGACAATCCCGAGACTGACTACAACAGTGCGAGGCTTTGAGCTGCATAAAAAGACCACTAAATTTGTACTATTTCGGGCACGGTTACCACTTAGTCCAACGTATTCAGTTTTTCATATGAAAGTAATCGACAATTGACTTTTCAATTGACGCAGTATACGACTTGGTATACGACAATTGACGCAGCTAGATAGGTATACATTTAATCACTGCCTTTTTGGTTCCCGTGTAGAGAAAGAACTTGTGTCTTCAACCTTCCCTAAAGCTCTTCACTCGTGACGGGTATTAACATACGTCAAAAGACCTCTTGAGGTGTAAAGATTTTCAAGAAACGTTAATTGTTGCACTAATGATCACCGCGATAAATGATCAACTCCATTGCAAGTCCCCAAGACAGCCTAAAGTCAAGTCCCAAGACAATTCTTGTCCAAGTCCTATAGTTGTGCCGCAAGTTCCAGACTCACGCTAACTGCACTGAAAAGTTGACCTGAAAGCGACAGGCCTAAGTACAATATTTACAGCTCTTCAATATTAAATATATTTATCTAAGTACAATATTTACAGCCCTATAATATTATATATATTTCTAAGTACAATATATACAGCTCTTCAATATTGAATATATTTATCTAAGCACAATATCACAAAATATAGCGCATATATAATATATAGCGCATCACAAAAATCGATGTCGCTGCATCCTGGACGCACGGTGCCAGGGCTCTCCTCGTATAGGCAGGAGCGATACTTTGTCTATCAATACTTAGCTCTTGAGTGGGTCATCCTGACTCAGTTTGCCCAGCAAATTGGCTCAACAGTGTAAAAAATTTCATGTTTGAATAATAAAACCAATTAATTTTCCTAAGAGATAATGTTCCGTGAACTGCATCAAACATTCAGACGGAAGGAAAATANATGAATTCCATTGGAAACAAAGCTCTATTAGTCTACAGGAATAATAGGTACCAACCCCATGAATTCCATTGGAAACAAAGCTCTATTAGTCTACAGGTATAATAGCTACCAACCCCATGATTTCCATTGAGAAACTAAGGTCTATAAGTCTATAAGTATTGGGCACGTGAGGCTTCAACGCGGCGTCGTTCACACGAATCATTTTTTAGTCTCTCAAAAATGTCACACAGCCAGTGTATACAAATAAACTTCACACATCCTGTGCATACAAATAAAAGTCGCACAGCCTGAGTATACAAAAATGTCACACAGCCTGAGTAAACAAATATAAATCACACAGCCTGAGTATACAAATGAACGTCAAACAGCCTGAGTATACAAATAAACGTCACACAGTCTGTGTAAACAAATAAACGTATACATATACGGGTCTGCCATATTTATGGCAACGCATGTTTTTGTTATTTGACGGACAGACGGACGGACGGACAGACAGACAGACAGACGGACATGGCGAGCACAATAGTGCATTTTTCCATAAATGAGAAAATGCGCTAAAAAGAACTCTACATCACATGACCCTACATTTTGAAGTAAAGCAAGTGAAGATGTTACAAATTCTTTCTAATCAATGAATGTACTAACGCTTCTCTACATTTTTTTGGTAGTATACGAGATGCTTGATAGTTTGCTTACTAAAAGCAGAATTATATTAAGCTTTCCATGGGTAAACATCTTTCCATAACCATGTTCTAAGTCCGATTAATCTGACTTTTCTTCTCCGTATACTGTGTTAGTTCAAATTAGTTTTCCTTTTGTATAGTTTATTATTGCATGTTTGTACTCACTTCTTCAGTCTTCTATTCACGACTGTCTTGGCTTTATGTCGGGTATTTTAGCCAGTTGGGTTTAGCTTTGCCGGTCATTTGTACGTTAGCCAAACTTGAGATTGATTTATACATGGATTCTTATCTCCAGGCTGTGATTCTGCGTGCTTGCATGCCATATCTTTAGTCTTAGATAAGACTAAATTTATGGTTTTCGGAGTAATTTTCGGTGCTTTGATTCTAAATTATTTTGTGATTTTGTAATTATTCCTAACAATTTTGATTTTTGAGTAGTATCCTATTTACTTGATTTTGTACTTATGTTGACGCTAATTTCATCACTCAATGCGCCTTTTAACTTGATAATGAATGATAGAAACATTCGAAACGTCGTTAACGAAATAAAAATGTCCATCGGTAACCTGATTTTCGATTTGCCAGTTCAAACTAAAAATATTGTTCGATATATTGAAAAAACTAATAAGAAAATTGCGAATAAAACAAATTCTCTGGTCTTCAATGAAACCTGCTTGAAAGAAGAAATTCTGCCAACCTATACTAATCTTAGATAAGAGCGAACACATCAATTGATGTTTTTTTATAATGATGGTTCTCATTTTAAGCGTTGTTGCTGAGAACTCCTCTATGATTTCCGTCACAGGAAGCAAATAGGAATACATTTTTTTATTGTTTGATTTGTATTTCATCGTGCCGCTATTGTATCGTGCTAACTTTTCTGCAGGTCGTTCAAATGATTCAGGTCGTGCAGGATCAGTTCATCCTGGCTACAGTGACTTCATCTCTTTTTTCCAATGGATGTTTTTTTTCAACATATTTTTTATACTCAGCTGCTTGGAGATGTGATTCAGAGACTACTTGAAATCCCGTGTGTAATTAAATTGTTATTATAGCTCATTAAAAATATAATGCTGTTGTGTGCCGAAAAATAAAAAAAAAACTAAACTAGTTGTAAAAATCATTATAAATTTATTCAAGTTTTTAATCAACAAATTTCAATTTTTAGCCTTCAGCATCAATGCGCATGAAATCATAAATAGAATCAATTGAAAGTAATAACTAGAGTTGAATATCCTGGAATTGAAACCCATCGTTGTATGACATCACCAATTTTATAATTTTTGACTGATAAATGTATCATGTAACTTTAACGACTGGGCACGTGCGTCGTAGAAACTGCTTTCGTCCGGAAAAAATCAGACGATTTATATCAGTTAATTTAATCACGGGGCTGTGGTGCAGCAGTATATTCCGTACCAATTAGTGAAGGGGTTTACCCACACCCAAATCCAGCCAGGGAACGGGCAAGACTTGTCCCAATAACCATTCTGAAATGATAAAAAGGTATTTTAATATATCATATAAAGTTGATTCTAAAGAATACAAATTATTCATCGATTAATTAGAGCTGAATTTATTCACGTAGCGAGATCTAAAAGGTTGACCATATTAATGAGAGAATTTTTAATCATCACGCTTTGAATTATAACTAAATTAACATAACAAACTTCAGAAACGATTAGCCAGTCTCATTAAATGATTGGGGGATACGACATGCATTATTAAGGAAGTATTTTTTTCACGCCAATAACACTATTATAAAGGACGTTTTGTAAATGATTTGTCATACTCTAGATAAAAATATTAGCCGATGTTGGTTCATACATGTTCATTTTCACAAATACTTTCTCTGTTTAAGTACATTTATCTAGCAGAATTACTTTATTGTAGGTTACATTTTATAAATTTTTTCCAATTGTTTATACTTACCCCAAACCAAGTATAGCATGACATGCCAACGATACCATCTAAGCAAACAGCCCTGGCTCCTGCATAAATAAAATACAAATCAAATTCATGTTCGTGCGAATAATGTTGCAATTCTATATTTAAATTTTCTCCATTTTAATTTTGCCTCTTCGATGGTCTTATTATTAGTTGATCTATAACTATTATATGGGAAATTTATTTTAAGAGTAAATAGTATAGAAACGAATGACATATTGGCCCGTATGCTAAATAGGGCACTAGCACTACGAAGTAGCACTAAGCACTACGAAGTGTCCTGTTGGTATGCTAAATACGTCACAGACACTAAGCACTTCGAAGTAGCTCTGCAATGTTTAGTGTCGCTTAATGTCGCACTACTGATTCGTATGCAGAAAGACTGTGAAGTGCTACTTCGCTGTTAGAGTACTTTATAGTGCCGCACTACGCTATGAGTCTATTGAAGAATGGTAGTTAAGTGCTCCAAATAATTAATTATTCCCTAAGTAATTCTCATTCTTTGCAGAAGATGGTGTAAAATGTCTAATTGTGATGGTAATGGTACTAGTGAAAATTCTGATGGTTAGCTGAAATTCGCAATGCGTCTACGCGCCTTTCCCATCATATATGCAAAGTCCACGCTTCCCAAAGACATCGAACAAAAGAGGGAAGCATGGAAAGTTCTTGCAGAAGAATTCAAAATGACTCTAGAAAAAAACAAAAAAGAAAATTCAAAACATAGTATCAAAAACAAGAAAAGTATTTTCTACTTCTACGCTCTTCTTCTGTTTCGCCAAGGAAAATGTTAGCCATAAGAATAACATGTTATTCACTGAAGCGCTACACTTTTTAATATTCATGGCATGCTGTTCCTGAGATTTTTACGCGATGATGCCTTTGCTGTAAGCCAAACAGATCCACAACTGACGAAGTAAACAAGGTTAAATATACCGTAGTGTCGTCGTGCCCTATTTAGCATGCCAACCGTAGTGTTCCATGTCGCACTGTAGGCACCACGGCTTGTAGTGCGTAGTGCTAGTTCGTAGTGTTAGTGGCCTAGCTATTTAGCATACGGGCCAATATTTCACGTAAATATGGTACTTTAAACTTTACAAAATTCCTCGCTAATATTTTTGTGAGTAAAAAAATAATTCAAAATAAATACTCATGAACAATAAATGAGGACGGTACCGCGAAAATCCTGCCCAGGTACAGGCTCGACGATCCGTGCCAGTTCAGAATTTTCCGGATTTGGAGCTTTCTGCAGGGAAACAACAATCAAATATTATCGTAAGAGCATTAGTTACAAAATAATTCAATCTGTGAATATACAAATTTAAATTATTATTTTTGTTATTAACAGGTGATCATAATTCACAAAGATTTAAAAGCTATACAAACCACCTCACCATTCGGGTACGCAAGGGCTCTGCACCAGCCACTGCGACCAGCAGCAACACGCGCAGCAGCGACGTCTTCTGCATCGTTGTAAGTTGCTCTCAGGACTGGCTGGGAGGAATAAATGTTGAAAATTTATCAAATTTATTTCAGGCATTTCCATATATATTTAGTATTGTATTCTAACTTTTTTTACCTGGAGATTCCTATCGAAATATGAAATTGACAAAATCGTTTACACATCATAAAAATAAAGGTAATAAGTGAATGAACTTGATATATTTTTGCAGAAGAACCGTTGCAGTGCCGGAGCTTGTGTTGGCGCAGACAACAACGTTTGTCGGAAAGCTCAGGAGTGTTGGTAGCTCGGCAGTGAAATATTATAAGTAACCAGATTGCATTATATTCCGGCTTCATGACGTTACAATGGCATCCAGCATGCACTTAGGTCCGATAACGGATATGGACGACGGTAATCCGACAGAAATGGCTCAAATTGCAGCCGATTTTTGAGAAAATAGTATCTGTGGAAGGTTGTGACAGAAAAAACGCTCATCCGAATCTCTTTAAGGGGGAGGTATACCCTCCAGAAAAACTTTTTTGTTTATGGACGGATCACTCTGAAATTTGGTACACTTATGTAAAACAGAATTCTAAGACATTTTTGTTTGTGTAATTTTTCGAAAAAATTGATAGAAAACGTGAAATTCATAGAAAACGGACAAAAAAAGGGGTACTGGAGAAATCTATCTCCTCCTAGGGTTTTAAAGCTACAGCGATGAGACATATACCATTCTATTCGTAAAAACCATACCAATGCAGTAACACGGCCCGATTTTTGATTTTTGCTTTAGTATTTTTTTACAAGCATTTTTCCATTTTTTTCATTTTTTCTCATTTCCCCCCCCCCCTTCGCCCCCATTTTGAATCCAAACTATGCACAAATCTAAAAAAGGGCCGTGTTACTGCATAGGTATGGTCTTTACGAATAGAATGGTATATGTCTCATCGCTGTAGCTTCAAAACTCTAGGAGGAGATAGGTTTTCCGTGACAAAAAGTTGAACTTTTCAGGACGGCGCGACAAAGTTCCGTGCGCCTTGAAATAGTCACTAAATGTAGCATAGCTACCAAACCACAGGCTTCTGTGGCCTAATTCCACTCAAGGATGCTAGGAGCGACTTGCAGAACACCACTCCGCACAAAGCGAAGAGGGTGACTGCAGCTTGATGCCAGATACACCAATATTTCTAGTCTCAGCGAGTGAATTACCTTGGGTCTATTTACTGAAGGAACTCCACCCCCCGCCCCCATTAAAGCCCCGCTGTGTGCGTTAAAATTCACTCACAGCTATCGCAGTAGTATCGTTGAAAAGCTCAGAATGTCAGCTTTAAGATGAGACTAAGCATGTAACTGCAGCACAACTCAAGTAGAAACTATATTCGAAGATTTCAGCAGCTAATTACTTTATATCTAATTACTTAAAGAACTCTCTCACCCGCTTCCCTTTAAAGAGACGTCACGAACGTAAATATTGGAGTACAGCGATGGCAATGATACCATTGGAAAGAGCAGAATTTCAGCTTTAAGATGAGATTAAAACCCAGAAATGCCAAATCTGAAAATTCTAGGGTATACCTCCCCCTTAATAAATTTGCTTAGAGTAGAATAAAATATAAGTGTCGGTACTGAAGAAATAGGCCTATGGCCAGTTGCCGATTCATATACTTTTCTTGATTTGATTCACAAGGGATCCGGCCTTTGGAACCCGATCTCTACACCGTAAGGTGCTAAACATTTCAAGACTGAACATATGCTCTTCCTTGAGTGAATATTGATGAATTTCAAACGCCTAAAGCCAACAGCCAGCAGAATAAAATGAATAAAAAAAACATAAATGAAAAAATCGAAACTAATGTCTGAATAAGAGGTCTGAACTATTGCTATTCAGTCATCGGAGTTGATATCTATCAACAAGTTTTCATAAGACCCAACAGTTTCATGAATTTTAATCATTAGAAGGAACTGCACAGCCAACATGAATATCTTCAAAACACTTCAGTTCAAAGCCGCAAAATTTGGGTGCAAGGTTTGTGCTTTCTCGCTCTTACATTCTTCAAATTTTTAAATTTAAAAACTTTATTTATATCTTTATTTGGATAAAACAGTGATTTTAGGTATATTTCACAGATATTGGATAAGACAAAACGCAGCTCTCTGAGTTCGTTTAAATGTAGGATAAACTTGTATGTAATGGGAGTGACCCTTCAAAGTAAACGAATGGTCTTTATTTTTTTTTAAATTGGCATCAGACAGAACTGGATTAGAATTCAATTAATTATTTTAATTTGAAAATGCTCTAATGGAAGAAATTCCTTACAGTAAACCATTGCGATCAAAAATTTCACTATAATATGGTATTTCACTATACTCTAAAATAAAATGTATGCACTAATCACGGAAATCACTAATCATTTCGTCATATTTGTCGGCGAAAACTATGAAGAGTTGAATTGTTGACTGTCGTGTACAAAATAATGTTTACTTAATAACAACATATTAAAAGTATCTAAATTAGTGGACATGTGAGGTAAGTGCCAGTCATTACCCACACAGTAAAACAAGAATGGAAATGAAAGAGACTGGAACTGAGATTTTACTGCAAGGCAAATTAACAACAAGGTGGGCTTTGAATATAAGTATCAAGATGGCAAATAGTGTAAAGAATAATACCCTTGGCAACGTGCGTATCTGTTGAAGATTGAATCTAATAAATGATCGTCTTTGAAGATGAATAAAGAAATAATAATACAATATAACAATTATTCAGACAATACAAAGGAACCTATTAGAGCTCAAACTAACCTGCAGCGGGGATCAGCCGAACGATTATGACTAACGAGAAAATTCTGTGCGCGACGTTAACTTCCTAACGGTGTTGCCAAGGTAAAGGTAAATTAGAATTTTATTTAAAAAAAAATCATAAAATGTCTTAACACAACAGTAGTACCACGCCAGATGTCGGTGACATAATGATCAATAATATATAAAATCGGCTTTAGGGCGGAAATTGACTCGACGACCCGAGCGGGTTGTTCGCTGTGGTGGGTCAGCTGCAGTGGTCCCTGGAGTAATACGGATCTCCGGCAACTTTGACCATCGGCAGCGGACCTACAATATCTAGGTGCACTGTCTCAAATCTGTCCGATGATAAATTGAAATCCAGAATTTGACCTTTGGTGTGGCGATGGATCTTTGATTGCTGGCACGCAAGGCAGTTGCGTGACCATTCCCTAACGTTTTTATCCATTTCAGGCCAGAAATATCGCTCTTTAACCAGCTTCACTGTTGCTTTAATGCTGGGGTGGCTGATATTATGTAGGCTTTCGAAGATAGAACGTCGTGCTGCTGAAGGAACATAGGGACGCGGGCACTTAGTTGAATTGTCACAATAAAGTAGAAGGTCTTCATCCAACGGTAATGATTTTAGGCGATCGATGAGTTGTTTTATTTCTTCGTCTGTCGACTGTTGGCGTGCCAGTGCGGGCAGATCAAGAGCGTCGAGCAGAACTGCGTTGGCTGGCCGTGAAAAGCAATCTGCGACAATGTTGTCAGATCCTTTTATGTACTGTGCATCTTGGATATATTCGGTGAGTACAGACAGGCGTCTTTGTACAGACTTTGTACACCAAGTAGTTATCATTGTGATCAGTAAAATAGCTTCATGTGAAATATTACGTGACGCTCAACGCAAACGGCGTAGTAAGAATTTGAAAACTAATATTTCTAGCGACTTCTCCTGCTTTTGTCAAAAAAGTCGATCTAAAATTGAGTTAGGAGGTTAAATATGTGTTTCTTCCATGACTATATAGATATCTTATAGCTTATTTGATTGTGTGTCACTCACATGATTGAGTGTCAGCAGGAAAAGTTTATTAATTCATAAAGTTGATTGTTCTACTGAAAATATATTTTTACCTAATAATTTCAAAAAAAGCTTCAACTCCATATTTGGTCTTCGATAAATACATCTGTGTCTTTCAGATAATTTAGGTCTAATTTATTGGTAAATTTTTACAGAAATGCCAGAGAAAAGTGCAAGGAAATGGGCATGCAACTCCTGCCGTACCCGATATCTGACAGGGTAAGTGCGGTGTATTATAAAAACTCATACTATAGGGTGTGCATCAAACTCAAGATGCTGCAGGGACATTAATTTGATAACGATCATAAAAAAATTTTAAATATAGGTGGATTTTAGGTACTCATCTTAGTATATAGGGCAATAGTTAAGGTTTACATGTGAGCTCAGAGAAGACAATCATATAGGTAAAATAGAGCTTAGACGCAATATATAGACATATATATGGATTCCATCATTAATAGTCTACATCAATGTTGTTTGGGCTGAAGATAGTAGCGTTTCGATTCAATCCAGTACCGACCATGTAATTCCTTATTTTTTCAACAATTTGGTAATTCCAGTGTGGTTTTAATATCCAGTGTGGTGCGCAAGATGTTAATAACATCTTGCGCACTTAACGCTAAATTTTGTTAAGTTTGTATCAGAATTAGTATATTCCATTACATCTATTCATACTAGTAACCATTTTACAAGGCCGTTAACACAAGCCAACTATTCACCTACAATATGACTACCACTTCGTAATTCATTTGCTGAAATAACAGATTTTTCTGCCATGATATAATATGAATAATATTAGAGCAGTATAATAAAGGAAGGTAGCATAAGGTTCATAGTGAATTTCTAAGCATTTATTTTACATATTCGAACATTATATACATCCGAACAATGAAGAGTTCTAGTTTCAAGACTCTTTTGTTTGCTTTTGGGTATCAAATGCGTTGTGATTTTTCCTTTCAGGACTTCGCGATCTTGACTCTGCGACCGCATTATAAATTTCCTGTAGACATAATGCGCGACCCGGGCGGACCGTTTGTGACAGGGACCGACCAGACACCTGTGCCATACTCGGTATTCGAAATCGGTTGGGCGCAAAACAATACTGGACAGAACTGCATGAACCTGTATAACTTCCCACCACGGTTTTACACTCTCGACTGTAGCTATCCAGGTTCAATGTGGTTTATCTGTGCCAAACGAGTAGAGCCAAAGTAAAGTCGTTAATCCACTATGCTTCTATGGGAAGTATTTCTGAAGCATTTTCCATCGACATTCAATAACTCTTTTGAGACGTTAAATCACCTTGGATGCTCATAACCATTTATGCTTCAATGATGGACGTATATATAATTTCATTAACATTTGAACAAAACTCTTGTGATCATGACCGAATGTAAGCGTAATGTATTAGTCATGGTCGTTGGAAATTTCTGAAAAATTCTACATTTTTCGATCAATTCGGGACAATTCCTAACTGAAAAATATTGCTGCGATATTGGCTAGGCATTCACTAAGAAAATAGATTAATTTAATTGTACTGATACAAAAATTTTCATATAATTAGGCATTACTGAGTGTAATTCAAGATTGTTTTTACTGAGTGTGATTTAAGAGTGTATTTTACAGAGTGTAACTTAATTTAACATATAAACATGAACAAATATTCCCTTAATCTCTGATGAGTCTAAAACTTGCAACATAGCGCAATGCGTCGACGTTGAGACTAAGCTCATTTTGCTCCTATATTTTCTTATTACTTTCCATCTCTCGTTTAGATTTGTGATTGGTCATAATTTTTCTCACCAACTACTTTTCAAAATTCAATCTGTAGTGATAAATTGAATGAAATTCACCTTGTATTCCGTTCGAATTATTCAAAGTTATCTCCTGCATTGAAATATGAGGCTCAATCAAGCCTTCAATTTTCGGAATTCAATTTCAGCGATAAATTAATAGCACTAAAATTAAAGTAAAGCAATAAATTAATAGCAAAAGAGCACTAAAAAACTTTAATAAGCAATTACTGGCAGTTTAAGACACGAGCTACTCTACATATATAAATATATATTGCATATATTAAAGCTTTTCACGAGAGGGGCCGAAGTATTCATTTTCGAGTGTATCTCCTTTTACATTCTTGTTTCCTCTGAGAGAAATGCCGTCAATGGACACAAATAATCACTTCAATCTATGATAATAAATAAGGCAACAATTTGTTTTTTGCGTTGTTTCAATGCACTAGTGTCCCACATACGAAGTTCAACTCAGTCTCTGACATTTATTCAAAGTAATCTCCTGCATTTAAATCCGAGGCTCAATCATGTTTGCAATTTTTGGAATTCAATTTCATCGATAAATTAATAGCACTACATTAAAGTAAATCAATAAATTAATTGCACCAGAGCACTAAAACACTTGAATGTGCAATTGATGGCAGTGTAAAGACACGAGCGACTCTACATATATAAATATCTGTTTCACATATATTAAAGCTTTTTCCGAGATTGGCCGAAATATTCATTTTCGAGTGTATCTCCTTTACATTCCTGTTTCCTCTGAGAGAAATGCCGTCAATGGACACAAATAATCACTGCAATCTATAATAATAAATAGGGCATTGTTTTGTGCGTTGTTTCAACGCACTATTGTCCCACATACGAAGTTCAACTCAGTCTCTGACAAAATAATGTGGTAGATTTACGCCTCGTGTTTTGATACATTGCCCTCGATCTCAACCGAATTTCAGGGGCGTCGGTTTAGAGGAAATCTTCTTACTTTATCGCTGCTAATTTTTTCAAATTTTATCAATCGAAATGATTTTATTGAAGGCACATAGGCGTTCCTGCAAATTTTTATATCATAACAATATGTTGGTATAGATTTATTTGTTGGTTCCAAGCGTCGGGTGAGAGGGGGTGATCATTTATAAGAACTAGTATAGTTTCTTCAACAGGAGTTCGACAGTGGTGAGAGTTAAGCAGCATGACAGTGGTCATGCTGCTTATAAATACCGATATTAATCGTGTAAAAAAGATATGTATATGCCACTAATTCCAAGGTAAAGGAGAGAAGCGTTAAAATCAGTTAAAGGGAGAAATATAGTTTTTTAAATTTTGGTTGGGAGGTGGCCATGGATTTGATTGGGATCGGCCGGAGGAGTAAAATGTATGGGAATGATTTCATCCGGCTCTGAAAACTGGACATGGATATGGCTGAGATTCTGAAAATTTGGCTGAGTTTTCCGTAGACTTATTCGTCTTCTGAATAAATCAAATTTGTGCTTATTTGAAACACAAGGTATCTGAAAATCCTACAACTCTTGGACGTCTTTGACACACCTGGCCGGTAGTAAGGGTCTCGGTTTCAGAACGATTGCTCGGATAGGCCTTGAAACACCTGAGTGTTACAAAATAGGAGTCAATTTTCTCTCGATTTAGGGGAATTTGTGCAAGAACTCCGCTATAGGTTCTCCCCTCTGCTCGTGAAGCTGGTTTTGTTGTTTTAAATATCTTTTAAGCATTTGTACCTTCTGCTCTCAAGTTATTTTCTTAGAGTGAAGCTTATTTATGCTACAGAAATATCACACAATCAACATTTTATCGACCGTTGAATGTGGCGTGAATAAATTTTGTAATAGATGACTAATTATACAATATTGAAATAGAATGATGTAGCGGGGAACCACTACCATGTACTGACCGTAATCGCGGAAGTCTACTGAACACTGCGTTGTAAATTAGCTAGTAACATGAGGTGCACAATGAAAGAATCTGAAGTTAATATTTTAATGAAAAAAACTGCAGAAAACACATCCTAATTTGCACGGATCGTTTTCCGTTAAGATAAATAACTGGGCTAACCTGAATCGTACATTGAACCCAAATACAAGATCGTTATAACTCCTAAAAACACTTTCGGCGAATAGCGTACCAACGTTCAATGACGTACGTGTTACGTCTCTACGCCGTCTCTGCAACCATGGTTGAAGTCCAGGGAATGCCAGGGATTCCTTTCCTAACTTGTCTCCTGGGAAACTGTTCGCTGGCACTACTGTTAGCTGTATTAATTTCAATTCCAGCACAACTGATTCTTTTGCTGACTCTTTCAGGATTCTCTTGCTGACGGGTTGCAGATAACAAACAAATTTAGAGATAAATGTTGCGCAAAACGATGTTATGCGCAATGCAACATTATCACTGCACCAACCAGTTGGCATGAGGTGGATGTTGACGAATGACGATTATTGTTTCAACTATTCAGTACGTCAATCGGGTAGTATCCATAAACGAATGGCACTCACAATAATTCGAGATGGGAAAAATTGGCACAATTTCCCTTCCAACCTCTCACATCTGATGATCTTTTCTCTTTCTGACTTTCCGGTGCTATCTGACTTCTTCCGCTCGTATCTCTCCTTTTTTGAAAAACTATAAATGACGCGAGAACTATCGCACACAGGTGCAGAACCCCACAAAACATAAAGTTCACCTACAAAATATGAGCGTGATAATCCTGTATTAAATAGTTTGCTATGACTGGAAATAATCTGAATAATTGAGTATTAAAAAAAATCTTAATAAGTTTTTACTTTAACAATTTTGATTAAAATATATTCTTTATTACTGGAGTCTATACCCTTACAATGATTTCCCTAATAATTTTTTTTTCAATCATTATTCTTTTCATAATTTGCGTAATAATACTCGTACGTAGCTTCCCGCGCAAATGTTTCGATAATAACACTCAGCAGAGTCACGTCTACTTAGCTGTACTTACGCTAAACGTTAGCGGCTACGTATACTTAGCATGTTTTGATAATCCGGCCCCTGGACCAGAAGTTCAGCTGTAAACTTAATCACTGGGTGAGCATTATACGTTTTACTTCTTGCTTTGTAATTACCCTGTCTTCAATTTTGCACAAGCTCGAGATGGGAAACATAATAGACATGTTGAACTCCGTAGTCACTGAGTCCACTTTTTAATCTATTTTTCACGAGTGTTCTGAACTTCTGAACTAACCCGTGTTTATTGAACTACTATGTTTAATGACCTACGAGTCGTTCCACTTTATATTAAATACATCTATTATATACTATACATCTATTATGTGAAGCCTCTAGTATGTACGAAATTAGCGAAACCCGTTTACTGACCTAGCGTGATAATACGTTTTTGATACATAAAACCGTAATCAACTTATTTAAAGACCTAAATGATTACTACATGTAACAAGTAATCCCTTCATATGTTAAATTTCAATTTTCCTTGAAGAGTTTACGTGTTATCCTGGTCTCTACATGCTGATCTAACAAATGAACGTAACTCCCAAATGAAACGACAAATGAACGGATCAGGTAATGAACCCACAAATGAACGTATAATTAAGGTTCTGTCTGAACAGCTTTGTAGAAATCTGCTGGCATCAAACACGTTATTCCCCTATGAAATTGATGCGAGTAGGTTCGTAAATATACTGAATTGTTTTATTGACTGAATGATGTTTTAATGTTGTAGATAATTTACTTTTAAATAATCACATGCATATATAACCTCTCTGACATATTTGTTCAAAATACATAGAGCATCTTTACGGGCTCTTTACGTTACGCATATCTTTACATTACGAGCGTTAGCATAATTAATAAAATATGGTGTACTTTATATGCATAGATGTGTCATATATTTTTTATACACTCGATCTGATTAAGAGTTGAAATTGACCAATAAATGAAGGGTAACTTCATCGAAAACTTTTTTCGGGATGGTTTTTAAGGGGACCGGCTACCCTCCAGAAAAACTTCTAGAGTTAGTAGCCGATCGTCATGAAATTTCGTATACATACGTAAAATGTAAAAAAATAACATTTTGCTCCTATGAATTTTGCGAAAAATTTATATAAAACGTGAAATTCATAGAAAACTGCTAAAAACGGGTACTTTAGAAAATCTATCTCCTCCTACAAATATCATTCTACAACATCGAGACACGTATCATTCGATTCGTAAAGACCATACCTTTCGACTTGGTGATAATTTTTCTCATTTTCCCCATAGTTTTTTTATGCGCGTTTTTCCCATTTCCCTCCCCCCTTTTCCCCCATATATAAGACGAACCATACACAAATGCAAAAAAATGATCACCAAGTCGATAGAATAGGTATGGTCTTTACGAATCGAATGGTATATGTCTCATTGCTGTAGCTTGAAAACTGTAGGAGATAGGTTTGCCGTGAGAGCAATAGGAGGTTTACACCACGCTCAAAAAACTGCCGCGAGCACGTAAAGGGACGTAAAAGAGTCGTAACGTAGCCTAGATAACGAAATTAAGCCTCAAACCAAGTCAGCGAGGCATAGAGCGACTGGCTGCACACCTCTCACCTCGCTGTCATGATGGACACTGACTGCTCTGGCTGCAGCAGGCTATATTTATAGCCCTGCTCTCGAATTACGCCCATAGGAATAACTAAAGGCCACCCACCACCGCCCCCCATTCCACGGCGCGTCGTGTACGTCAAAATGCAGGTAGAAAGATGGTTCTGGTACCGTTCGACGCGTCAAAAAGTAAGCTTTAAGATGAGTATAAGCACCGGATAATGCCATAATTGGCCGCTTTACTTTAGACGTTCCTTTTTAATGTGTCCAGCCTTCGAATTAATCCCATAGACTTTACTGAAGGGCCCTCGAAACTGCCCTCCTTTAGGGAGCTGTCACGAAATCATTTTTCGACGTAGAGAGATGATTCTGGTATCGTTCGATGCGTCAGAAAGTAAGCTTTAAGATGAGCACAAAAACCGGAAAACGCCAAAATTGAAAATTTAGGGGTAGCCGGTCCCCTTAAAAAAGTTGCTGCTGGGAAGGCATAGTGTAGACACAACTACCATATCGTATATCATGAGTCGTTATGGTAATAAGTTTACTCGGATATGTATTGAACTTCATTCACAATATTTTTCGAACTTAGAAAGATTATAAGTGCACTATTAAAAATTATTTTGTACCCTGGATGTTGAGGATCAGTTTGTGAACTGAAACATCGAAAATTGCTAAAAAACAAAGTAGAAGCAATAAAATATTCTCGAGAAGCATCGAGAATATTTCATTAAAATTAATATTCACTGAAATTACCTCTTTTCTAAGCCTCTGAAAGGGCTAATTCGTGACCAGAATTTCATCGAACGAATATCATCACTATACTGCACCATTTTTCACGTTTAGCAAGTGTCAAACCGTAATTTCTGATTACGGTTTGACATGGCTTAAAAATAACCCTCTCTGGCAAACTTCTGTGTTTTGTTTTGACTGACCTTCTTACAAATAGAGATTCGTCTTTCCCGTTATTTTCTAAATAAAAATTATTTATGGAGCAGCGATGATTATTGGTGGCTGCAATTTGAAATTCTAGGTGGAGCACCGATGGCGCATCGATGGCGTTACACACCAACGTTCCACTTACAACCTGCCGATGGCCACCCTAACCGAAAAACTCTTCTTCAACCAATAAATACCAATTGGTTTGCACGGGAGAAGAGTTTGCATGGGCGTTGTGGTGGTGCAGTGGTGAGAGACTCTGTCTCGCGCACTCAACTCCCGGGTTCGAGTCCGACTCAGCATTTCTTCCGGGAAGCTCAGCTCATGGTGAACCCAGCCATTCATCGAACTCTGGTTGATAAAAGAGTACCAGGCTTGTCCAGGGTGTTGTATATTGCAAAAATGGATCTGTCGGGTCAGCGAACCAGTAATGGTCGTGGAATTACCAGTGGCATTTGTGCCCGGAAAAATTAACCAATCAGCCTCTTCCTTACCTAGTTGCCACTACCCAACTAACAAGAAGGACAATTACACACAACCACACCCATTGGCATCGGTGGCGCATCAATGAGCCATCGATGGCCACCTCTAAAATGACGTCGATATAAATTTTTTAGTTAGTTTAAGATCCGATGCATATGCATTTACTTATACTGCTTCAAGTGATCACGCATTCTGAGGACTACGTATACGCATCCACCATAGCAGTACAAGTAGCCAGGGGCCGTATTATCATGACTTCGTAAGTACGCAAAATCGACTTACGAGAGGCGTAAATGATGATATGATGACGTAACTCTAGCGGTGGTATTATCAAAACATTTGTGCGGGAAGATACGTAACGTAACCTTACGCCTGCTCGGAGATGTCGTAAATGGAGTTCAGCACAAGTTTAGAGTGTCTGCTGGAGCAATAGGAAACTATTGATTTACTAGCAAGTAGCAACACGGTGAATTGTGATAGAATTTTGTCAATAATACGACATATAATATGTGATCGTGCTAAATGGTGCTTTTGGGATAAAAATTTCAACTGCCTTTTGTGCTATAATTTATAAACAAATGTTGATATTCATATCTTAGAGTTTTATGATCATTCACTTGAACGATATCTTAATGCCTTTTTGATTCAATATTATATTGAGGTTGACAAACCAACCATTTTTCTAGTTCTCTGTTAACAAATTTATTTCTTTTTATGACAGTCGAAACTCCAACTCAAGAAATTTTCTAAATTCTTTGTAACCATCTAAATAATTATTCTAATTTTGAATGTGAATAATGCATTTATTTGCCCTTATTGCAAGAAATTTTGGTTAATGATCACAACAACAAGTGCATTGATATTTGGATAACGTGTCACTAATTTATCCAAATACACCCTAGTCAGGCACCGCAAATGCAGCTGACACCACACATCCTGCTTTCGTCCAAGCGCACCGCGCACTGGTCAAGAGGAGCTATAGGAACAGGAAATCCAAAGCCTCTGATTGGTCAGTTGGCCAGATGGTTTTGATAATCCGCCTTTAGCCAAGTCTTGCGTACAAAAGTTTTGATAATGCCAAAAATAGGATGTACTTACATAACATGTAACTTTTCGGAGTCCAGCTCCATCATCAGTTCGACTAAACTAAAAATGACGCTGTTTCCTAAATTTCTCAGATTCAAACTATATAAACGTTGTCTACATACGTCCTCTTTCTATAAGTCTTGGCAGAATAAACTTCTTTGTAAGGAACTGGCTAGTAAAAGGAATTCATTGAAACAGTTAACGACTAGGGTGACAGAGTGCGATGCACAAGTCAGGCACTTATTCTCCACCGTGGACGCTTTTGTGGTCCGACGGCATGCTGGGCGTTTGAATGAAACTTTCAGGACGACCACTAGCCAAACCCACCGCAAAAAACTGTCTAATCTTGG
>NW_025945939.1:7642-64692 GCF_000764305.2 Hyalella azteca | reverse complement strand
ACCCTAGGCTATTCGACCTCGTGTCTGGGGGGTGTGGAGCTCAAAATATTCAAAGCAGAAGGATGTCAATGATCGGTTACGGATAGCAGATTCCATTCACGGCTGATTGGTGGATGTCCGGAAAGATCCAAGACGTTCGATTCAGGGCTTATTAGTGTACAAAATTTGTGGTGCACGGCTGCGTTCCCTTGGAAAACTCTTCAGGACGCCCAAATCCGTAGCTGAGAAGCAAATTCCTTAAACTATCGTGCCATGACAAATTGAACTAGTCATCAGAGGTTGTCATAAACTTTAATCAAAAATAAGCTGTCTACGTTTGTTTTTTGATTGTTGGGGTGAAAGGCTGAGTCTGACATGAGTTACATTGCATAATTGTACCCACCAAATAGTAGCTAAATATATATCTCGTACATATTTATCAGTATTATAAATAGTTAAGTTATGTGTGTGAGGAGGTAGAGTAGCAGAAGTTGAGCTTCAAAACTCAAGCTTCTAAGACCTAATTACAATGATGTAGCATAAGGGATGGGAGCGTCAATATGACTGATTCAGGTGGGAACGCCAGCCTTTCTCCTTTGCCTTCTTCTGTGCCTTAAATTAGGTATTTGCATCAATGTGGCAAAGCAGAGACTTTTTAGACACAGAGACATTTTAAACCAATTACCAACTTGAAATGAAAACAGTGACTTTGGCCATAAGGTCAGCTGGGCTATCACTATTGAGGTGATCCTGGAACACTGGATTCATTTGGATACCTTATAACCTACATTGTTTAATCTGCTCTGCCTGTTTAACTTCCAAGTGAGGGATGACCTGCTAAGCCAGGATGCACTGTTGAACTTTAAAAACTTTCTTCTACCATTTAAACTGTCAATAGTGATATGCAATCTACCTAGCACATATGATTTGAATTAACCCCTCTTCTCAAATTATTAACCCCTCTTCTCAAAATTAATCTGTAACCTCTGATTAACCTCTCTTCTCACTATTAATTGCAGAGTACAAGTAATTTTAAAAAAGAGATTGTAAACTAAATTATTCATATAACCTGTCCACCACTTAAAAATGTAAGTAGACTTAACAGACAATACTGCTGAGGAGTCACTTTTTGAATCCAAGAACTGCTGCACTGGCACAATAGAAACAGTGATCATCAAGAAAGAGCTTGATGTTCCAAGTGTTGATGGTGTCTGCACACAACCTGATGCCATCAAAGAGGAGGTGGTTGATGTGAAGACAGAGCTTGACTCAAGTTGACTGCAATGAAGCCCTGAATCCTGATCTCATCAAGGTAAGGTTTTACTGGAATTGATGATGACACAAGTGGTTAATTATACTTGAAAAACATTTCACTCATATTTTGATCCAGTTTTTTGGGCTTAATGCATTTTTTTATTTTGTCATTCATTTATCTATTTGACAAAGCTTTTATGATTATATTTCAAATTTATGTAAAATAATTTACTATGACATTTTATATTTAAATTTCAAATTCTCAAATATTGATTATGGTCTTCAAGATTGATATTATATATAATCATAAGACTTTAGTTCATGATCCTGAAAATTTAGATCAAAGTTAACACTTGACTTTAGAGATTTACAAGGCTAGTGATACTTTACCTTTTAAATTTGTTTATTCTTTTCTCAATCACATTCGTTCTCAAGCATAATTATTCTCCATTCTGTATTGTTTGAATTTTTTTTTCATATTACTGCTGCAAGTTGCTCTAATGGGAACAAAATTGTATTTGCCTATAATTGAGACTTCTTTGGCTTGGTTAGAGTACATGTGATGATGATTGCTTACCTATTTCTAGGTGCATCAGGCTTTTTAACTGCTGACTCCCATGCATAGCTGGAAGTGAAATTAATTTGCATATTAAATCCTGTAGCATATTCACAATAATATATAATTTCATGTATAACTGTTTTTCTAGCACTGTCTGCATTCAGGTAGCTTTCATGATAATTGCTAACAACTGAAAATCTTAGGAGTATAGGGTTTTTCTCAAATTGATAATTCGGCATACTTTTCCTGCAAGGACAATAATAAATCTAAACTAGTATCACAAGAATATTTTGTAAGTATTGAATATGAGTGTAAGTGTGCTGCCAATGAAAAATATATGTTCAGATTTGAAATGCCTAGCGTTAGCTCCTTATCGAACCAGGTGGAAGTCTAGTAGCTCCTTCAAACTATTGTCAGTCATGAAAAGATCCGGTCAAATGACACGAGTTTAGATCAATGAACAAGGCACGAAAAAGAAAAGAATCGGCGACAGGCCACATCAGGCCTACACTTCAGCGCCGACATCGCTATGTTATGTTAATGGCAGTGCAGCATTCCCCTGTTATGAAAGACGCTCTTCTGAATTAAGAATATATTTGTCAGGAAATAAGATAATTTGTAGTACCTATCATTCTCCCACTATTAACTATAAATATTTTCTCTAAGCAAGACTTACTTCAAAAAATAGCACTGGTCTTTATGATATTATTTTCTGAGTAGATTTTCATGAATTGTTCTATTCATTCTCTAATGTTCTTTCAATTGATCTTTATAAGTCAAGATTTCCATAAATTGAATTTTATTATGTATAGGTTTATAAGAAATAATTTTTGATATAGTGAAATATTCTTAGACAATTTTTCTGCAAACATGCATGTATGATTGAAGACAAATTACAGAATAATATTGAGAGCAATTGTTATCATATTCCTTTGAAACTTCTCCACCAAAAAAAAACTAACCATACATATCCTAATACGGCAGGTTCTGATCACTGACTAACTGAACTGATGATTAATACTACACGTTATCTTCCAGGTGGAAAACAATACCCAAAATCAGTATCAAGTGACAAAAACTGTAACATCACACAAGGAATATTTGCCAATCAAGTTCTCTCCCAGCAAGGAACATTTTTATTTTTGATAGAGTTTCAACTGATCACTATATTTCTACACCTCAATACTTGGATGCAAACCAAAAACCTTTACCATCAATTTCTCATTCCTCGCAAAACCTCTATCCAAAATCCTTGGAAAAATCACTATTTTCTCTTCAGGTTGATGACAAAAGATCCTTGTCAAACACAGGTAATATTCAAACAAATGTAACACAATTAATTAAAACAAATGCTTTTGAGAAAAATACTCCTAGAGGAATTATCAAGTTGTCAAAAGCAACCGGCAAAGTTTACAAAAAGTTCAGTATAAATAAGCATGATAGAACAAAAACTTCTACAGAGAATATTGTGGCATCCTCAAGACAGGAAACTGAGCGTGCTATGGGTACCTACCAGTGTAAGAAATGCAATTCTTTATATACATCTGTGTCATCATTAAAGAGACCGGTGTTACTGAATGAAAATGGCCAGTGTGATTCATCAGGCATCTTTATCTGTCATGCATGCAGTCACTCTTTTGATATCAAGGAGTTCAAGAATCACTCTAAACTAGATTGCAAAACTGCATCTGGCTTATCATCAATGCCTAAGAATGGCAAGCCACTTGATGTCAGTAGAATATTGTGCAGTACAGAAAAAACTATTTCCTTGCAAGTTATGTGATTTCAAAACTGAAAATGAACAACTTATGATTCAACATGCAAAATTGCATAATAAAACTACAGAGGAATTACAATTTGTTTGCAATAATTGTGATATTATGTGCTTAAATATTAGTACAGTCCTCAAACACGTTTGTAAACGTCACCAAGAACAAACTAATCCAAGAGAACTTGACAGACTTGGAGAAACTCCCAATTTAAAGATTTGTGATGGAAGCCTAATGTTGAAAAGAAATTCAGTGTCCTTAGCAATGCTCTGTCAAGTGGGTAGATGTGTGAAAAAAGTAAGCTCCAATTGTAAAAGAAACAGCAAGACCAAACGTGGTAGGAATCTCGGGTGGGCTTGAAAGGTTGCACAACGTTCTGTCAACATCAAATAAACCCAAAGTGTTCCACCAAGATTTTGTGAATAAAACTGTGCATCCTGCAAGGAAGCAACCAAGCCCATTTACATCTCTGGTATTAACCAATGATTGCTGGCTGAAAAAAGAGGGGCATACAGATCAGAAATATGATTGGAAGTTGTTTGCTCAGAGTAAGGTGGTTTTACAAGACATATTTAAAATGAAGAATTTGAAAAAATCAGAAATTATCACGGAAATGCCTATGAATCTTGCTCAATGGAACACATCTTCTGAACCCTACATGATAGCTGGCACACCCTCAAATTCTAGTATGATGGCTACTACATCTTTTAATCCTACCGCATCAACTGCCACATTTTCTACTATTGTAATGTCCTCCGACCCAAATTTTGAACCTTTGACTCTTGCTACATCTTCTAAACCCATGTTCAAAACCACATTTACTCCTTCCATTGTAGCTAGCTACCGCATTTTCTGAAACCCAGTTTGAGACTACATTTAGAGCTCCAATTTCAGCTACATCTTCCAAACCCATGTTGGAGTCTACATTTTAACCTTACATTTCGGCCACCATATCTTTAGCACCAAGGATTGCAACTGTATTTAAAACTCCCATTTCTGCTACGACAATTTCTGAACCCATGTTGGAAACTACATTTAAACCTCTCATTTTGACTACCACAAATTCTAAACCCATGCTGAAAGTTATATTGAAACAACCCATTTCGGCTGCCATAGCTTCTGAACCCATGTTGGACACTACATTTAAACCTCACATTTCGGCTACCACAACTTCTGAACCCATGTTGGAGACGACACTCAAACCCCCCATTTCAGCTGCCATAGATTCTGAACCCACGTTCGAGACTAAATTTATCCCTCCCATTTTGGCTACAGCAGATTCTGAACCCACGTTGGAGACTTAATTTAAACCTGCCATTTTGACTAACATAACTTCTAAAACCATATTAAACTCTTAATTTAAACCTTCCCGAGTGAATGTCACATCTTCTTTAAAATCCATTGCAGATACAGACTCGTCTAATGTATTCCTAATGGCCTAGGCCCAATAGTGTCAATGTCCGTTCACTACCCTTACGGCGCGAAGATTAAGGTACCATCTGAACAAATGCGGGAAATCTAATCAATAGGACCCGAATTCACCTCTTGAACTTGGCCCTACAGATATAGAGTCTATAAATTTCGAGGCCAATAATTCTAAAGGAGCATAAAATTACATGATTTCATCTTCAAGCAACACGTGTCAGCAATGTCCGTTTCCGTTCACTACCACCACGGCACGAAGCTTTAGGTACCATCTGACGAAATGCGGATAATCGGGAGCGCAGCCGTGCACCACCAATTTTGTGCACCAATAACCCTGAATCGAACGCCTTGGATCTCTCCGGACCTACACCAATCAGCCGTGCACCACTCGGCTTTGTCCTCTTCCGGCCTTGACCATCACCAGCCGTGCACCACCAGGCCGCGGATCGAATATGACTTCCAGGCATCGTTAAATTACGTAATTTTACGTTCACCGCATCTGAGGTTAGGTTTCAGATAGCATAGTTCTGTTCCAAAATTTATCGTCCTTCGACAAGTGGCCGTTCGACGAGGGCTGGTTCGACCCACGGCCTAGATACGGAAGGCTTGAAGTGTTGAAGGCTACGTTCCGGAAGGCAGGAATCGTGATGGTCCATTACATCCAGGGCAGTGGTGGTCTTCGGCAGGCGACCCGGATAATCTAGTCAACACGACCCGAATTCAGCTCTTGAACTTGACCCTACAGAGATCAAGTCTATGATCAAGTCTATAAATTTCGAGGCCAATAATTCTAATGGAGGAATAAATGACATGATTTCATCATCAGGCTACACGTGTCAGCAATGTCCATTCACTACCACCACGGCGCGAAGCTTGAAGTACCATCTGACGAAATGCCCAAATTTGCATCATAAACTTGGCCCTACGCGGATTAAGCCTAGAAATTTCGAAGCCAAGAATGCCAAGAGAATATCAAATAACAGGACTTCTATGTTAAGCTACAGGTGTAAATACTGTCCATTCCATGCTACGGCACTGGTACGTTTGAGGCACCATCATATGAAATGCCCGAATTTGCCTCCTGAATTTGGCCGTTCAGAGTTCAAGCCACCGACTTTTTCTAACAATAACTTTAGGCCTCGATATATGGACCCTTGTCCGAGATGTCAATTTTACTCTCCTTGGGTGCACATTATGGTTCCTCATCTTGATACGTGTGGTAAAGAGAACCTTGCATTGGTAACGAACTTCGTTTGCACTTTATGTGATTTTAAAACACGAGCATCAAGACCATATGAAAAGTCACAACGTTATATAATTTTTGTTTATAATACTTGTTGTTCTTCCATATGAAGTTGATTGGCATACCTACCATCACCCTAGAATCTCGGGTGGGCAAGTTTTGGGCTCGCAAACTGTGAAATATTTTCTTATGTTTTCCTTGCAATTGCTCCTACATAAAAGTTAGGAACATATTAATAAATCAATACTGAATGGTGTCAGCAATATATTGAAGAATACATCAGTATTAGGATTTACAATTTCATAAGCTGTAAGTGGTATCAAGGAGTGCTAAAATTTACCTTTAAATAAAAACAATTATAGCTTGAGTCTTTTTTGTGTGCAAGCATTGCTACTATTGTCCAATAAATGTGTTCGATCGCAATATTGCCCAGTGTTATCCTGTGCAAACATGCTAGTAAATGTTACCCTCTACATCCTCAAACTATGGGTAGAAATGCATACATTTCTTGAGGCGGGATTTATCCTAAAAATGCTGATTTTATTGTTCTACGTATTAATCAAAGCCTGAAATTTTCAGTCCATGTTTCACATCCTCAGAACATCAGAATCCGCATCCTTAAAAAAAGAAAGTCCTATTGTCAAAATATTGACGCACTTTCTTATCCACAGCAGGAGCAGAGATCGGACGCAGCACTGACCGCACTAATGAAGTGTTAAACAGGGTCAGATCTCACAATGAGACACACAAGGCCAAAAAGCGTATCACAATTTGATCAAAGTCTCAATCATTTATCTAAGAGCTTCAGACCCAAAACTTCATTTGCTTTTGTTCTCATGTTTTCTCGCAGACAAATTCTATGCTGTTACCATCGGCACGGTTGGTGTCATTGAATTTTTTTACGCCAGTTCTGATCAGATCATAGTTATGCTGTTAGGCTAAGAGAAAGTGAAATAAGAATCTCGCTAAAAACGATAATTTTCTTTGAAATAAATTTTAATATGGAATATTGCAAAAATAATTGATACCAGCCACGTAGAATCAATTATCAATGAGAAGAATCAGTCAATTCTTGTTCATGAACACGTCAATCTTTTACTCGCTCCTGATCTTTTCTAAGGCGTCTTGCTTCAAAACTGGAGCCGCAATATGGAAAATAAAATACTTAAAAAAAAACTTTTTTTTTAAAAACCACGTTTTTCTTGTGGACTAAAAAGTAGAAAATAAATTATGGCTCGCCCCAAAAACGTGTGTCGGGCAGATTTATGATTAAAGCAGAAAGCACACAACACACGAATTTTGGAAATTTGATAGTGAACGTACAGCCCGACCCACGTTTTTTGGGGCAAGCCATAATTTATTTTCTACTTTTTAGTCCACAAGAAAAACGTGGTTTTTTGCAAAGTTTTTTTTTTGAGTATTTTATTTTCTCCTTTTTAGTCCGTTGCTACACATGAAAAACGTTGTTGCGAGCCAATTTATTTGACTTGACGTACGTATCGATGATACGCAGCGTATCATCGATATACGCAGTCTAAACACGAATATCCTCTCGAGGATGACGTGCATATGAAGGTTCCCAACCCCTGCTTGTGAGTTCCTTTAGAGTTTATAACTACTGCACAATGGTCAGCCGTCCTACATAATATTCATTTTATTTCAGTTGGCCAGGCAAATGCACGAAAGAAAATTCTTTTCGAAGTTCTGTAGAAAATTGTATTCGAGGGGATACATTGTTGTTCCCGTATTTATCTGGGTGCGTGGCTGTAATAAAGAAAGGTTCGGTAATGAAAGACATTAGAATACGATAAAAGAAGCAATGAATGAACGGCGCTAAGTGATAGTAATATTAGTTAGGCAAGCGGGTCCTGAAATGGTTTTGTATTTAAGCCAGGCTTTGCTCGCCATCACAACAGCGGCGCACCGCGTCACCGCGGCAGCTGCGTCCACAATTTCTCGGTCGACATTTCATTGAATAAATACGCCTGGGAAACAGGCAACAAATTATTGATTATTGTATTGTCATCGGGAGCTGAGCTTCCCTAAAAGTTTCAGAGCGCTAGATAGCGGGAAAGTTTGTGAAATATCGATTGCAAGATTTGCTCATCACAAACAGACAGACAGACGAACACGAAAGCGAGCTAAGAAAAACGTGGTAAAATATAACTCAGTACTCACTGCAGTGATGACAGAGAGCGCATTTTCTCGTCGACGAAAACGTGAAGTCACGAACGGACAGACAGACGGACATGATGAGTACAATAAGGCATTTTTTTCATAGATGAGAAAATGCGCTAAGAAGAAGGATAAAGAATACACTCAGAGGAAGGAGTGGAACTTATTCCAAATAATGACGCACTTGTTGCCATGTGTGGGTCATCCTGACAGTTTGGTCCCGCAATAGCTGGATCTGTGGGAACGTCCGCTTTCACTACTCGTGCTGTGGGCAGAATAGTATGTCACATTACTGAATTTATAACCCATTAATTTTTCCGAGAGTAACTTCTAGTCATTCCCTAATCCAACTACGTCTCAGCGGCGGCCTTGTATCTGAGAACCCTTATTATATTTCATATGAAAGCATATTTCAGACATATATATTTCATATTATACTTCATATATCAATCATATATCGCGCAATGGAGGACAGGAGCCGCACAATCAAAATTCACTTATATACACGTAGCGTTCTATTTCACGTCTGTGATTGGTTGGTTTAGCTTGAAAAGCCGTCAGCGATTGGCTGACGGAGTTACGAACTCTTAGCTATATTTGATAGTACGGCCCTGACTTCACTATGGAGTGCAGCTGACTCGACGTATGCACTGTTTCAGAGTTTGTGAAACACGTAAAAAAAAGAGAAAATATTTCACGTTTTCTTAATTTAAAAAGTTATCAATGCTAATTCTATTTATTAAGAAAAGGCTGAACTGATACTCGTGAAATTATGACTGACTTTTTTCGCTCTAAAATGAATAAATTTCTAGGATTTTGGAGAACTTTCGAGTTGAATTTAAAAAGTTATAAATACTAAATCTATTTTAGAAACGGCTTAACTGATACTATACTCGTGAAATTATAACGGACTTTTGGTTGTTTTAAAGTGAATAAATTTCTAGCTGACTCGTAAATAAGTCATTTCTTGTACAGTCTTTTGTTATGTTTTCGCTAAGTTCCAGCCTCAGTCTCAATGTAACTCAAAAAATTAAGCCACCAACAAAAACCTCCCTGTATTTTGGTCGTTTTTAGATTTGTTTGTCCAAATCAATCCCGATGATAGGAGAAATCAATTGTTTATACATTTTATATTGCATTAAATTTCTCAACAAATTGGCTAATGTTTCGATTTATGGTGCTTCTAAAGACAGTTTGCATCAGAAAAACTTAGGTTATGAGCCGGAAGCAGATTAATGTTGTCTCTGTTTCTTGCGTCAATGTTCCTTTGCTTGCGGAAGTTCATGGAAAAAGGAAGGATATGGGCGAAGGCAGAGAGGAAGGCCCAGAAAGTTACGCTTACACGGGACTATCCCAGAGAGGAGATGCTGAGGGTAGTGGGATGGGAAGGGAAAGCAAAGAAGTTCTGCATGGCGTGGAGGAGGTCCTCGCACTCAATGCAGGCAGCGCTATGAGTTCATCCAACCTTAAATGTCTAAGATGACAGAGAACTGACTTAGCCACAACGGAGCCAAGTCACTACTGAGCGTTAAGGAACGAGGCAGCCATGACCTTGTTGATCCAAGCAGTTTCGGCGATGTGGGTGGGCATCTCCTGGCCGTGAATCAGTTTTGCCTACCCCTGTAAGAACTGGAAGGCATGGTGCCTTCCTCACTTACCTAAGATTATAGAATAGAATAGAAGTGTCGGCGTTGAAGACATAGGCCCATGGCCTGTTGTCGATTTTTGAACTTTTCGTGACTTGATTCACAAGGGATCCGGCCTTTGGAACCCGATCTTTCCATAACTGACGATTGATTGAGATAGCTGCTGGACTTATGAGTTCGTCAATGTGATGCAACTTTAAATTACGGAATTGAACAGTAAGCGATGAAATGGTTGAAGAGTGCATGTGAAGGGCCTTGGGGAGACACCTCCCTTAAGGCTGAACTTAAGGGAGGTCGGGTTCTGCGTCGATGGTAACCGCTGAGCGTGCTCATTGGGGCGCTAGTACTACTCGCATCCGGACCTCTGGTGGAGATGTAGGTTGACATAGTTCAAATTTCGTCTTTGCACCTATCTAAATAAGCTGTCTGAATAGCCTAGTGCAAGTATCTATATGAACTGTCTAGAAAATATTTTGCATTGATGATCTTCGCATAACTTTTCGTTATCAGGATAATAAATTTATTGTTGTAGAAACACCCCAAATTTAATAAAGAAATAAGAAAGTCCCGTGCACTAAAAAAATCCCGTGAAAATCCAGAAAAAGTGAAGGCGAGTTCAGTCAGTCTTGTTCTGCGTCAGTAGGTTTTCCTCCATTGAGTGAGCTGCTTAGGGCACGGCTTTATCGAGACACAGGATGAATTGCATCGCCTGCCAAATAGAATACACGTTATGAGTCATGTACTTTTTAAGCTGAATACATCTTCATGAACCGTAATCTATTTCACTGCATGAATTATCTCTTATTATATGTATTTTTAATATTTTTAACATTGTGTTTATCGAGTATAACAAAAATATGTTGCATGAGTTGGCTTGGAGAATAAACACATATTTTTCAGGACTCACGTTCAGATATTTCATGGTGGAGCTCTTGCATGTCGGGTAAGCCTTTGCGAAGTTGGTGTCTTTGCTGCATTTGTTTTGCAACAAAATCTTTTGGAAGGCCACATCGTCCACTGTGTTGTCAGGCTTCAGCTGGTGAAGAAATAAGGGCTTGTTAATAACTAGTAGCATAAAATTATTTTCAGAAAAAGAACAAGGAATAAATATCTATCGCAATGAAAATTTAGAGATTTGGACTTCCGCACTCCCTAGATCTGGATAATTTGAAACATTATTATTCGTCATGCAAACAAGAAACATGTTCTGGCAATATTTTTGTTCTATATAATAAATTATGTATTTAATATCTCATTTCAGTTCACTGACAATGCTTAAGAAACGCTACATTTTTCAATTAAGCAGACGAAACGCGGAATAGAACGCACAGTAGAAATGCATATTGGATCCAGACGAGCGGATACGCGAAATCGTTGATGTTTTTGCATATGCCCAAGTAACTGCACTATGTACTGCACTCATTGTGCCAATATACTGAAATACTCACGACTCCGTTAGATTTCCACGCGCACTTGTAGTAATTGTATATTAGTGGATCACATGTTGCTGCATCTTGCGGAAGTTTGTAACATTGTACATCTGTTGGGGAGAAAAATTGTCAGAGGTTGGTATTCATGGCATATAAATGTAACCAATGATGGAAGCTAAGTTAAACAATCTACAGTGAGCTAAAGTCTTTCAAGGCAAATCTGTCAAACACATATCATCAACAAATTTAAAATTAAAAAATACTAAAATCGTGGAAATTGTGAAATTTATAGAGTGAAATTTTGTGGCTGATCGTTTAGGAAACTAAGATTTCAAGCCGAGAAAATTAAACTTGTTAATTTTGTTAACAAGCGCACATGGCGAATTAAGGAAACTGTTTTGAATGCTCATTTGTCGATGAATTCTTGAAACAATTTTTACTCATATAGGCTCGCTCAAAATGCTTAACATATTAAGAAAATATGCCTAAGGAAAAGTTATATGTTATGAAATGCGTTTACAAAAAAAATAGATTAATCATCAAGATGTAGATATTGATGATAAGACGCAACGAACTCCCACGCATGCATACAAGGTGGTTTTCTTCTTCTGCATTTTAGAGAAATATATTAGTTGCTGTGTTTAGACCCTCAGTCGACCTATTTGGGTTTAGAATTAGATTAACAGCCAGCAGGAATAAACTGATTCAAAATAACTCTATTTGTGTACTCACTTGAAACATACTTGTCCACGTCCAATTTGTGCTGCAGAATGCAAGTTTCTAGACCAGCGAGCTTGTTATATGCCGACCAGAGCGCCTCATTGCAAGGTGATGAACCTCTGTAAAAATTACAAAAATAACCATTCTGTGTAAAAAAAATCAACAGAAGCCTTATCCTTAGAAATAGGTTCAGTGTTTGAAAATTCAATAAAAAAATGATATGATACTTCAAAGAACGCCCTGAATGCAGCTCTACAATTCCGAATTTTTTCGTTAGGACAATTTTCTCGTTTAGCAAATAAAAAATTCACTGTTAACGTTGCCTGCGTCAAGGTTCAGACATTCAGGAGTTACGAAGTAATGAAGGAAAGTGGATGAAATATTTTCGAATGATTAGTTTGCGTTATATTGGAGCAGAAAATTCGTTCTCTATTACTCTAGACATTGGTCATCCATTCAAATCGTTAATTTCAATCAAATAGAACATAAAAATAATGACCTATACAAAAATAATAATCATATTCACAGATCTTGGCAATATCACATCGTTGATTTGGTGTAGAAGCGAAGTACTTACGCCGCGGACGAGGCAGCGGCGGCTACGATGAGAAGCATCAGAGCTCGCGTCATCTTTTGGCTGTGGTCGTGGTAGCGGTGCGATGGCAGGTCGGAGCAGTGGTGCGATGGCAGGTCGGAGCAGCGGTGCGATGGCAGGTCGGAGCAGCGGTGCGGTGGCAGGTCGGAGCAGCGGTGCGATGGCAGGTCGGAGCAGCGGTGCGTGAGCAGCGGTGCGACGGCAGGTCGGAGCAGC
Source organism: Hyalella azteca (assembly GCF_000764305.2). NCBI lineage: Eukaryota > Metazoa > Arthropoda > Malacostraca > Amphipoda > Hyalellidae > Hyalella > Hyalella azteca. The sequence continues at coordinate 51,681 of NW_025945939.1, read as the reverse complement.
GGTGCAATGGCAGGTCGGAGCAGCGGTGCGACGGCAGGTCGTGCGTAGGAAGGCAAATGCGTCTTGGTCCTGATGCATTGTGGAGATGTGGTGGCCATGTTATAGGCTTTGCATTTGTTAGGACAGGTGTTAAGAAATGTATTCAGAGGCTGTTATTAATGATGGACTGTTCATACATGCGTGCCTAAGCATCATCAATTTTGTTGCCTCTAAGTATGCAAAGTTAAATTTTAAAGGCAGAATGCTCTCTGTTCATTTTATTATGAAACTTTGGTTTTAGAATATAACTTAATATTCTTTTGATGATTGATTCTCTAAAAACAATTTTTTTAGAACTCAATTATTTACTTATAAACCTCAATGTGGCTGTAAATTCAGTACTTAGTACAGTACAAATGAGAATATCTATGAATAAATATATATTATCTAAAAATATCTATGACAATTCATTATACATATTCTCATCATCAATTAATATCTCTGTTTTTGTCGTGGTGAATTGCATTCATTATTTATTTATTTTTATTATAGGCGAATGGTATGTACCGTGTCGAAAATAATTGAAATGAATTAACTCAATGATTATTTAATTAATTTTTATTACCTAAATTTAATTGTTCGGTTACAATACAGTTAGGGTGCTCTGTACTCAACTTTTCGTTGTAAGAAAAGCCACAGATTATTTATAAATGCATCGGCAATAATTATTGAAGTGATTAATGTTGCAGGGTCATAGGTAAGAGTTATTTAACCTTCCTCATTCAGAAAACTGCAAAGACAATGGGTAAAAGAATAACTCCTTTACTGAACTCAAGTGTTAAACGAGCTGCATTATATTAGAAAATTTGTATACGGTGACGAATTAGTGGCCATCATTTGCGGCCTCAGCCCATAATTCTATGCGGTCAACAATGGCTGGTTAAAGCAGTAAGAAAATATCAAAGCTTCCACTATCAAGTTGAGTAAAATTACATTATATTCACATCTGATGCAAGAACTCGCCTAAATTGTTTGTCTGACAATAACTAAAATAACATTTCCTAAATTAAATGTATTGAAAAAATAATGTGTAAGAAATATTGTAAGTTATTCCTGCTCGGATGCGATCAAACCTGGTCTATGAGTTCTGTTGTGCACGCTGTGCATCTACGTACGTTGGAATGACGTCGCGTAACTTCTACATCCGGGTTCCTGAACATCGTGGCAGGATCTACCGTTCTAACTTGCCTCTCTCCAAGCCTCCTCATTCTTCCGTGCGCCTCCATGCTGAACAGTGCGACATGGCTGTAACTGAGAGTGATTTCAAGATACTCGGTTCCACTTCTGGCTGCTCGGATTTGAGAATATTGGAGTCTCTACATATCTTCAAACGAAAACCGTGTCTCAATAATGCGTTTAGTTCATATAATCTGGAAATAGTGAATCGCTAGGCTCTTATATTCTTTTCGTGAACCCTAGGACTAAGTTGTTCCAATCGAGTCCTGTTTTTTCGATATAATGTTTGGTCTTGTTTAGGTTTTATGTCTGTCTTAGAATTTTTATCCGATAATATGATTTTATTCATTTTTAGTTTTTCGAACTGATGATGGAGCTGGACTCCGAAACGTTTTCAATATCGATATGGTGAATTTGCTTGGTGTTTTCTTTGCTTTTAAATTCCTTGTAAGAAATATTATCCTGGAGAGAATCATTTGACCACGAAATTTCAGCTCTAACTCTCACCGAATATTTCATTCTTATCGTAAAAAACGGGCGCTCCAGCCGAAGCGTCTGTGGCAAATACGACGTACAATTAATGTCAGTTTTTTTTTATTTTTCATTAAATTGTATCCATTTACTAGATTTACGACTAAAAATGCGACGTGTAGTTAATGTCAGGGTTTTTCTTTTTTACTAAATTGTACCAATTTACTAATTTACTACTACACACGAATACATGAATTTCTTCCATTGTAAAATTGCTGGTAAAAGTAAAGCAAAAGGTTTGACGTGCTCAGCTCCGTCTTTGCAGAGCGACCTTCATTTTACGAGCCTCAGGCGTGTTGGTACAAGTGCAGCGAGCTGACAAATGACAGCAGTCGTCTTGACGAAGTGACAGCAGTTTATCTTGAGGTCTGACGAATGATGCTAATGATGTCGGGATTCGATAAGATCATTTGAACGGTGATCATTAGGGAGAGTTGCTTTGTTTCGTAATAGAATAGAAGTATCGACACTGAAGAAATAGGCCCATGTCCTGTTGCCGATTCTTGAATTTTTCGTGACTTGTTTCACAAGGGATCCGCCTTTGGAACCCAATCTTTCCATAACTGACGATTGATTGAGATAGCTGCTGGACTTATTGCCTGGTCCGTAATTTGCTAGGCATTTTAAGACTGAACATATGCTCCTGCATAGCTTCGTCTAGTCTGTTTGGCTGCCATCAGGTGGTCAAAGTTCCTCCATTGGAGGGCGGCGCCCCCCATTTGCAAACTATGACACTTTCCTAAAATTTGTCTTCCGCATATGTAACTAGAAGAGTTCTACTACAATGCATCAAAATCTGGAGTTATTTTACCAAAAAATGAAAAAATTGGAGCGGGTACTCCTACAGGCTTTAAATAATAGCTCTTTTTTGTGGGTCACATTATTAATTTTTTAACCTATTAGATATGCAAACTTTTTAAATCTCCTATTGTGTTACGTAGCCTCAGTATTAGGCCTTTGATGGCCATTGACAAAATTTTTCTATGTCAAATCGTTTTTGAGTTTTGGGGATTTTGTTAAAAAAACGAAAAGTGGTCAAAGTTACCCCACCGGTCAAAGTAACCCCATTTTGCGGTACTTTAATAGGAACAAAATTGTACTTGCCTATGACTGAGGCTTCCATGGCTTGGTAGAATACACACAATGATTGCTTAGTGCATTAGGCTTTTTAAGTGCTGACTCCCATGCATATTTGGAAGTGAAATTAATTTGCATATTAAATCCTGTTGAATATTCACAATAATATATAATTTCATTTAACTGTTTTTCTAGCACTGTTTGCATTCAGGTAGCTTTCATGGTAATTGCTAACAACTGAGAATCATATGAGTGTGTGCTGCCAATGGCACTGCAGCATGGCCCTGTTATGAATTACAAATATATATACGCTCTTCTGAATTATGGATATATATGTGTCAGGAAATAAGATAATTTGAAGTATCATTCTCCCACTATTAACTATAAATACTTTCTCTAAGCAAGACTTGCTTTAAAAAAATGGCACTGGTCTTTATGATATTATTTTCTGAGTATATTTTAATGAATTTTTCTATTCATTCTCTAATTTTCTGTCAATTGATCTTTATAAGTCAAGATTTTCATAAATTGAATTTTATTAAGTATAGATTCACATAAAGTAATTTTTGATATAGTGAAATATTCTCTGACAATTTTTCTGCAAACATGCATCAATGATTGATGACAAATTACAAAATAATATTGAGAGAAATTGTCATCATATTCCTTTGATATTTCCCCTCCAGAAATTACTAACAATACAAATCCTAATGTGGCAGGTTCTGATCATTGATGAACTGAGCTGCATATTAATTACTACACGTTATCTTCCAGATGGAAAACAGTGCCCAAAATTGGTATCAAGTAACCCCAACTGTAACATCACACAAAGAATATTTGCAAATCAAGTTCTCTCCCAGCAAGGAACATTTTGATAGAGTTTCAACTGATCACCATATTTCTACACCTCACTGCCTGGATGCAAACCAAAAACCTCTATCATCAATTTCTCATTCCTCTCAAAACCTCTATCCAAAATCCTCGGAAAAATCACTATTTTTCCTTCAGGTTGATGACAAAAGATCCTTGTCAACCNTAGTATTGTAATGTCTTCCGACCCAAATTTTGAACCTTCCACCCATGCTAAATCTTCTAAACCCATGTTCAAAACCACATTCAATCCTTCCATTGTAGCTACTGCATCTTCTAAAACCCAGTTTGAGACTACATTTAGAGCTCCAATTTCAGCTACATCTTCCAAACCCATGTTGGAGTCTACACTTAAACCTAACATTTCGGCCACCACATCTTTAGCACCAAGGATTGCAACTGTATTTAAAACTCCCATTTCTGCTACGACAGTTTCTGAACCCATGTTGGAGAATACATTTAAACCTCTCATTTTGACTACCACAAATTCTAAACCCATGCTGAAAGCTATATTGAAACCCCCAATTTCGGCTGCCATAGCTTCTGAACCCATGTTGGAGACTACATTTAAACCTCCCATTCTGGCTACCACAACTTCTGAACCCATGGTGGAGACTACATTTAAACCTCCTATTTTGACTACCACAACTTCTGAACCCATGCTGGAGACGACACTCAAACCCCCCATTTCAGCTGCCATAGCTTCTGAACCCACGTTCGAGACTAAATTTAACCCTCCCATTTTTGCTACAACATATTCTGAACCCACGTTGGAGACTTTATTTAAACCTGCCATTTTGACTAAAACAACTTCCAAAACCGTATTAAAGCCTTCATTTAAACCTTCCCTAGTAAATATCACATCTTCTTCAAAATCCATTTCAGATACAGACTCGACTAATGTATTCTTAAATAGTGAGCCCAATCCGAAAACTACTACCAAGGGGGATGGTAATCCAAAGGCTGCAACTATGTTCCATTACACGTGTCAGCAATGTCCGTTCACTGCCCCTACGGCGCGAAGATTAAGGTACCATCTGACGAAATGCGGAAAATCTAGTCAAGAGGACCCGAATTCACCTCATGAACTTGGCCCTGCAGATATGGAGTCTATAAATTTTGAGGCCAATAATTCTAAAGGAGCATCCAATGACATGATTTCATCTTCAAGCTACACGTGTCAGCAATGTCCGTTCACTACCACCACGGCGCGAAGCTTTAGGTACCATCTGACGAAATGCGGAAAATCTAGTCAAGAGGACCCAAATTCAGCTCACGAACTTGACCTTACAGAGATCATGTCTATAAATTTCGAGGCCAATAATTCTAATGGAGGAACAAATGACATGATTTCATCATCAAGCTACACGTGTCAGCAATGTCCATTCACTACCACCTCGGCGCGAAGCTTGAGGTACCATCTGACGAAATGCCCAAATTTACATCATAAACTTGGCCCTACGCAGATTAAGCCTAGAAATTTCAAAGCCAATAATGCCAATAGAATATTAAATAACAGGACTTCTATGTTAAGCTACAGGTGTAAATACTGTCCATTCTATGCTACGGCGCTGGTACGTTTGAGGCACCATCAAATGAAATGCCCGAATTTGCCTCCTGAATTTGGCCGTTCTGAGGTCAAGCCACCGACTTTTATTCATTTAATGAATATACGATTAAAAAACGACGTACAATAATTGTCAGGGTTTCATTTCCTACTAAGTTATGATCGGGTTCAAAAGGCCGGATCCCTTGTGAATCAAGTCACGAAAAGTACAAGAATCGGCAACAGGCCATGGGCCTATTTCTTCAGAGCCGACACTTCTATTCTATTCTATCCATATACTAAATTTACTACTACACACTGTTGAAATATTTTCCATTGTAGAATTGCTTTTAAAAGCAAAGCAGAAGCAAAGCTCCGTCCATGCAGAGCGGCCTTCATTTTACGAGCCTCAGGCGTGTAGGTACAAGTGCAGCGAGCTGACAAATGACAGCAGACGATCAATCTTGACGTTTGATGAATGATTGAGGTCTGATGAGTGATTGAGGTTTGATGAATGATTGAGGTCTGATGAATGATTGAGGTCTGATGAATGATTGAGGTCTGATGAATGATTGAGGTCTGATGAGTGATTAAGGTTTGATGAATGATTGAGGTCTGATGAATGATTGAGGTCTGATGAATGATTGAGGTCTGATGAATGATTGAGGTCTGATGAATGATTGAGGTCTGATGAGTGATTGAGGTCTGATGAATGATTGAGGTCTGATGAGTGATTGAGGTCTGATGAATGATTGAGGTCTGATGAATGATTGAGGTCTGATGAATGATTGAGGTCTGATGAATGATTAAAGTTTGATGAATGATGTTGATGATGTCGGGACTTGATAAAATCATATGAACAGTGATCGTTAGGAAGAAATGCTTTGTTTCGTAATGACGCTTGTTGAAAAAAAAACAGTCAAAGGTGGTGGGTGTTTGCAAGGTGAAGAAGATTGTGCAAGGAACTTGAGAGAATATGATAAAAATAATTAATGTTTAATAATTGTAGTAATAATTATTGAACTAAAAACTAATCTAAATAATTAAGGATAATAATTCAATGATGATCATTAAAATAAACATCGTGAATTACTCGACTTTGTGATAAATCAAGATAAATATGGATTTATCACAAAGTCTCACTCATTTATCTGAGAACTTCAGACCCAAAACTTCATTTGCTTTTGTTCTCATGTTTTCTCGCTGACAAATTCTATGCCGTGACTATCCGTACGATTGGCGTCATTGAATTGTCTTACGCCAGTTCTGATCAGTTCATAGTTCTGCTCTTAGGCTAAGAGAAAGTGAAATAAGAATCTCGCTAAAAATGATCATTTTATTTGAAATAAATTTTAATATGGAAAATTTCAAAAATGATTGATACCAGCAACGTAGAATCAATTATCAATGAGAAGAAACAATTCTTGTTCATGAACTCGTCAATCTTTGACTCACTCCTGATCTTTTCTTGGGCGTCTTGCTTCAAAACTAGAGCCGTAATATGGCAAAACTGTAACTCTGTACTCACTGCAGTGAGTGACAGAGAGCGCATTTTCTCGTCGACGAAAACGTGAAGTCACGGACGGACATGAGTACAATAGGGCATTTATCCATAAATGAGAAAATGCGCTACAAAGAATGATAAAGAATAGACTCTGAGGAAGGAGTGAAACTTATTCCAAATAATGCGCACTTGTTGCCACGTGTGGGTCATCCTGACAGTTTGGCCCCGCAAAAGTAGGATCTGTGGGAACGTCCGCTCTCGCTGCCGTGCTGCGGGTAGAAGTGTGTCACATTATTGACGATATAACCCGTTATTTTTTCTATAACCCATTAGTTTTTCCGAGAGTAACCTCTAGTCATTCCCTGATCCCACTACATCTCAGCGGCGGCCTTTTGATCTGAGAATCCTTATTATAGAATAGAAGAGTCGGCACTGAAAAAATAGGCCCATGGCCTGTTGCCGATTCTTGAATTTTTCGTGACTTGATTCACAAGGGATCAGGCCTTTGGAACCCAATCCTTCCATAACTGACGATTGATTGAGATAGCTGCTGGACTTATTGCCTGGTCCGTAATTTGCTAGGCATTTTAAGACTGAACATATGCTCCTGCATAGCTTCGTCTAGTCTGTTCTTGAAGATGTTCATACTCGGAGCGTCAACGATGCTATCAGGTAGGCTGTTCCACATGGTGACTATTGTTATATTTCATATGAGAACATATTTCAAATTATACTTTATAAATGATTCATATAATCGCGCAATGGGGAACAGGAGCCGCGCTATCAAAATTAACTTATGTACACATAGTTTCTTCGGTACACATGGCGTTCTTTTTCACGTCTGTGATTGGTTGGTTTAGCTTGAAAAGTCGTCAGCGATTGGCTGACGGAGTTACGAACTCTTACTATTTTTGATTTTACGGCCCCTGACTTCACTATGGAGTGCAGCTGACTCGACGTGTGCACGGTCTCGGAAGGTAGTGAAACACGTAAAAAAGAGAAAATATTTATCTTTTTCTTAATTTAAAAAGTTATCAATGCTAATTCTATTTAAGAAACAGCTAAACTAATACTCGTGAAGTTATGACTGACTTTTTCCGCTTTAAAATGAATAAATTTCTAGGATTTTGGAGAACTTTCAAGTTGAATTTAAAAAGTTATAAATACTAAATCTATTTTAGAAACGGCTGAACTGATACTATACTAGTGAAATTATAACGGACGTTTGGTCGCTTTAAAGTGAATAAATTTCCAGCTGACTCGTAAATAAGTAATTTCTTTTACAAGCTACTGTTTTGTTTTCGCTAAGTTCCAGCCTCAGTCTTAATGTAACTCAAAAAATTAAGCCACCAACAAAAACCTCCCTGCATTTTGGTCGAATTTAGATTTGTTTGTTCGAATCAATCCCGCTGATAGGAGGAATAAATTGTTTATACATTTTATAATGCATTAAATTTCTCAACAAATTGGATAATGTTTCGAATTTTGGTGCTTCTGAAAACAGTTGGCGTCAGAAAAACATAGGTTATGAGCCGGAAGCTGACTAATGTTGTCTCTGTTTCTTGCGTCAATGTTCCTTTGCTTGCGGAGGTCCATGGGAAAAGGAGGGAGATGAACGAAGGCAGAGAGGAAGACCCAGAAAGTTACGCCTACACGGGACTATCCCAGAGAGGAAATACTGAGGGTAGTGGGATGGGAAGGAAAAACAAAGAAGTTCTGCGTGGCATAGAGGAGGTCCCCGCACTCAATGCAGGCGGCGCTATGAGCTCATACAACCTTAAAGGTCTAAGATGGCAGAATACTTAGCCACAGAGATGGCCTTAGCCACAACGGAGCTAAGTCACAACTGAGCGTTAAGGAACGAGGCAGCCATGACCTTGTTGATCTCAGCAGTTTCGGCGATGTGGTTGGACATCTCCGGGCCGTGAATCAGCTTCGCCAACCTATAAGAATTGGCAGGCATGGTGCCTTCCTCCCTTACCTAACATTATGAGTTCGTCAATATGATGCAAATTTAAATCCCGGAACTGAACAGTAAGCGTTGAAATGGTTTAGGAGTGAATGTGATATAAAAGAGCTCTGGTGAGATACCTCCCTTAAGGCTGGCATTAATGGAGGTCGGGTTCTGCGTCGACGGTAACCGCTGAGCGTGCGCATTGGGGCGCTAGTACTACTCGCATCCGGACCTCTGGTGGAGATGTAGTTCAAATTTCGTTTCCGCACCAATCTCTATAAGCTGTCTGAATAGCCTTGTGTAAATATCTATATGAACTGTCTGGGAAATATTTTTCATTGATGATCTTCGCGTAACTTCTCGTTATCAGGATAATAAATTTATTGTTGAAGAAACACCACCAAATTTAGTAAAGAAATAAGAAAGTCCCGTGCACTAAAAAATTCCCAAAAATCACGAAAGAGTGAACGTGAGTTCAGTCAGTCTTGTTGTGCGTCAGTTGGTTTTCCTCCACTGAGTGAGCTGCTTTGGGCACGGCTTTACTGAGACACGCGATGAATTGCAACGCCTGCCAAATAGAATATACGTCATGAGTCATGTACTTTTAAGCTGAATACATCTTCATAACATAACGTAACATAGTGATCTCGGCGCTGAAGTGTAGGCCTGATGTGGCCTGTCGCCGATTCTTTTCCTTTTCGTGCCTTGTTCACAAACGATTTAAAATCGTGTCATTTGACCGGATCTTTTCATGACTGACGACAGTTTACAATAGCTACTACCCTATCGAAATTCGAAGACCTGTCAACCGCTGGCACACGGACGCCCAAAGTTCTTATGGCCGGGTAAATTAGAAGCTCTATGTCCGCATTAGGTTCCGGTTGCCGTAGCGAAATAAGCGCCGAAATGGAATCTTGTGAAATTACTCGTCGAGCTTGGGGCGATCGTGGGGCGCGCGTATTTGGTACCTGATACGTTCGGGACAGACACGGCCGAATATGAAAAATGCTTAAAAAAATGCCCCCTCCCTTCCCCCCCTTATGGGGAGAAGGGAGGGGGCATTTCAATCTCTGAACGTTATATATATATATGCAGTCTATATTGCACTACTCGCTTAGTTTTAAGATCAGAGCAGTCTACCAGAGGCTCAATTTCATGCAAAGACGTTTACAGCTAGTAACTTTTATGACATGGCGTGGTTAGAAATGAGGGCAATAATCGCAAATAAAAAAATTCAATCAATACANATCGTGCGATAGCGTCATCAGCGTTTGACCAGGGGCATCATGACGAAGCTTGACCAGCTGCTCTTTTTAAGCATATTGCGCAGATTTGGCCTACCGGGCAATTGACTTCCAAAAGAGGCTGGTAAATAGAAGCAAAACACCCTACGTGGCCGACTTGCTCCTGATTCACCCCTAAGCCGAATATAGTTCCTCTAAAACGACCTTAATCGGCACGAAAATTTTGACAGGGTAGACTTCCACCGGGTTCAATATGGTGCTAGGCATTTCAAGTGTGAACATATATTTTTCCATAGCTTTATCTAGTCTGTTCTTGAACGCGTTCATACATGGAGCGCCAACGATGTCATCGGGGTGGCTGTTCCACATGTCGGTGATTCGAAGCAAGAAGAAATGTTGGCGCGTGAAGAATTTGCCGCGCAGTTTTTTTAGTTTACAGCCGTGGCCCCTGGTGTTGGTTCTTGTTTCAAATTCTAGTAATCCTTCGGGGACCTTGTATAAGCCATGAGTATACTTGTATGCTTCAATGAGGTCCCCACGCAGACGTCGATAACAGAGGCTTGGAAGCTTCATAATCTTTTATCATTCTTCATAGGACTTGCCCTTCAAGCCTGGAATATTCTTGTTGCACGTCTTTGAACATTCTCTGTTAAATTTTTGTCCTTTTCAAATCTCAGTGACCACACAACGTTTCCAAACTCTAGATTCGGGCGCACGACAGCAACAAACAACTGCTTCATTACTTCTACATCTAGGAACTCGTCTGAGCGTCTTATTAGTCCAAAAAGTTTGTTGGATGTGTTAGCTTGCGTTTCAACATGCTTAGAAAATGTCAGCTCCTTGTCGACATAAACTGCGAGATCTTTTTCCACTCTAGACTTTTCAATCATGCAACCGTTTCTTCTCATACTGTAATCTTGCTGTTCATTGTTATTCACGAGGTGAAGTACTTTACACTTGTCAGCATTAAACCGCAGCTGCCACGTATCAGTTAACTAAACTGTCTAGATCATCTTGCAATTGCGTTTTATTTGACGCATCCTTCATTGAATTATAAACTTTTGTGTCGTCGGCATACATGGAGCACACGCTAGACACTGCTTCTGGCAGATCATTTATAAAAGCAACGAACAAAATAGGCCCAAAAACGCTTCCTCGTGGCACGCCGCTGCACACTGATGCCCAGTCTGACACGGTTCCGTTAATACTGACACGTTGTCGTCTACCTACTAGAAAATCTCTGATCCATTGCAGTACGTTTCCCTCAATTCTCAAAGACTTCACTTTACGCAACAGCCGCTCATGCGGAACATTGTCAAATGCTTTGGCAAAATCGAGGTACAATGCATCCACTGGCTTCCCTTCGTCCAGCAGGCGAGTCCAATCGTTCTACGTAGATAATAATTAGTGGTGCAGGATCTATCGGCAACAAAACTATGTTGACAATCTGATAAGAGAAAGTGAGCAGCCAAGTGATCGATAATCCTATCCCTCACAACAGATTCCATTAGCTTGAAAACACTTGTCAGACTGACAGGGCGATAGTTGCCGGGGCTGCTTTTGTCACCTTTTTTGAACAATGGTGTTACTTGAGCTTCTTTCCAGTCGGACGGCAAAGTTCTTTCGTTCAAGGTTTTTTGAAAGAATACTGTCAATGGGCCAGCCAGAACGGTTACTAATTCTTTGAGCAATCTGGGATGGAAGCCGTCTGGTCCACATGACTTGTTGGGATTTAGAGCTACCAGGCGCTTGAGAACCTCTTCTTTGTGAAGTTCAAAACCTGTTAACTTTGAGCCGACTGGGCGCTCCTCAATATCTGGAATACTGTTCAATTCCTCATCTGTGAACACACTGCTGAAGAACTGATTAAGAACGTTAGCCTTGCCCTCATCAGAAGAAATCTTTCTTTGGTCTACTTTAAAATCAGATGTAACTCAAATATTCGCAAAATTTCTCAATATCAGGATAATAAATCTATTATTGAAGAAACACCACCAAATTTAATGAAAAAATAAGAAAGTCCCGTGCACCAAAAAATATAAAAAAATCCCGAAAGAGTGAAGGCGAGTTCAGTCAGTCTTGTTCCGTGTCAGTAGGTTTTCCTCCACTGAGTGAGCTGCTTAGGGCACGGCTTTATCGAGACACGCGATGAATTGCAACGCCTGCCAAATAGAATATACGTCATGAGTCATGTACTTTTTAAGCTGAATACATTTTCGTGTACCATGATCTATTACGCTGCATGAATGATTTCTATATTATATATATTTTGAATATTTTTAACATTGTGTTCATCGAATATAACAAAAATATGTTGCATGAGTTTGCTTGGAGAATAAAGACACATTTTTTTCATGACTCACGTTCAAATACTTCATGGTTGAGCTCTTGCATGTCGGGTAAGCCTTTGCGAAGTTGGTGTCTTTGCTGCATTTGTTCTGCAACAAAATCTTCTGGAAGGCCACATCGTCCACTGTGTTGTCAGGCTTCAGCTGGCGAGGAAATAAGGGCTTGGGAATAACTAGCTGAATAAAAATATTTTAATAAAAAAAACTATTAAGGTATAATATTTCAAGCTATGAAAATTGGGAGATTTGGACTTAAGGACTTCCTCACTCCCTAGATCTGGACAATTTGAAACATTATTATTCGTCATGCAAACAAGAAAATATGTTCTGTCAAATATTTTTGTTCTACATAATAAGTTACGTGTTTAATACCTCATTTCAGTTCACTGACAAGGCTTAAGAAACGCTTCATCTTTCAATTCGCGGAATAAAACAATTCGCGGAAGAATTGCGGAATAAAACTTGCAGCAAAAATGTATATTGGGTCCAGACGAGCGGATATGCGAAATGTTGATGTCTTTGTATATGCCCGAGAAACTGCTCTATGTACTGCACTCAGTGCTCAAGTAACTGCACTTTGTACTGCACTCAGTGCTCAAGTAACTGCACTCTGTACTGCACTCAGTGCCCAAGTAACTGCACTATGTACTGCACTCAGTGCTCAAGTAACTGCACTATGTACTGCACTCATTGTGCCAATATACTGCAATACTCACGGCTCCATTTGATTTCCACGCGCACTTGAAGTAATTGTATACCAGTGGATCACATGTTGCTACATCGTACGGATATACGTTACAGTTGTCAACTGTTGGGGAGAAAAATAGTTAGAGATTGATATTCATGGCATATAAATCTAACCAATGATGAAAGCTAAGCTAACCAATCTACAGCAAGCTAAGGTCTTTCAAGGCAAATGTGACAAACACAAAGCGTCAAAAAAATTAAAATTAAATAAATAACAAAATTGTAGAAATTGTGAAATTTATGGAGTGAAATTGTGTGGCTGATTGTTTAGGAAACTAAGATTTCAAGTCGAGAAAATTGAACTTGTTAATTTCAATTTGCAGCAAATGCCCATGGAGAAGGAAACAGTTTTAAATGCTCATTTGTCGATGAATTTTTGAAATAATTTTTCATCATCTAGGCTCGCTCAAGATGCCTAAAATATCAAGAAAATATGCCTAGGGGGAAATTAGGTTTTTAGCATGCGTTAGCAAAAAATAGATTAATCATTAAGATGTAAATTTTGATGATAAAACGTAATCACCGACGTAATAAGAATCACCGACATGTGGAACAGCCTCCACGATTACATCGCTGGCGCTCCGAGTATGAACGCGTTCAAGAACAGACTAGATAAAGCTATGGAACTTGAAATGCCTAGCACCATATCGAACCCGGTGGAAGTCTAGTAGCTACTTGAAACTATCGTCAGTCATGAAAAGATCCGGTCAAATGACACGAGTTTTAGATCTATGAACAAGGCACGAAAAGGAAAAGAATCGGCGACAGGCCGCATCAGGCCTACACTTCAGCGCCGAGATCATTATGTTATGTTTTGTAACGAACTCCAGCGCACGCATACGAGGTGGTTTGCTTCTCCTGCATTATAGATACAAATGTCAGCTGCTGAGTTTAGACCCTCAATCGACCTATTTGGGTTTAGAATTATGTTAACAGCCAGCAGGAATAAACTGATTCAAAATTACTCTATTTGTGTACTCACTTGAAAGATACTTGTCCATCTCCGTTTGGTACTGCAGAGCGCAAGTTTCTACATCACCGAGATTATTATATGCCGACCTGAGCGCCATATTGCAAGCTGATGGAGCTCTGTAAAAAAAAGTCATTTTTGTGTAAAAAAATTAACAATAGCCTTCTCCTTTGAAATGGGTTCAACGTTTGAAAATTAAAACGAAAAAACAAGATGATATTATACTTCAAAAGAACGTCCTGAATGCAGCTCTACACACCCTAATTCATTCGTTAGAACAATTTTCTCGTTTAGCAAATAACAAATTCACTGTTGAAGTTGCCTTCATCATGGTTCATACATTTAGGAGTTACGAAGTAATAAAGGAAAGTGGATTAAATATTCTCGAATGATTAGTTTGCGTTATATTGGAGCAAAAAAATCGTAATCTGCTACTCCATGACATGGGTCATTCTGCTTTCAAATCGTTAATTTCAATCAAATAGAAAACAATAAAAATCACGACATGTATGAAAATTATAATCATAATCCCAGATCTTGTCAATATCACATCGTTGATTTGGTTTGCAAGCGAAGTACTTACGCATCGGACGAGGCAGCGGCGACTACGATGAGAAGCATCAGAGCTCGCGTCATCTTTTTGCACATTATCATCAATTTTGTCGCCTCTAAATATACAAACTTAAATTTTAAATTCAGAATGCTCTCTGTTCATTTTATTTTGGAAACTTTGGTTTTAGAATATAACTTAATATTCTTTTGATGATTGAGTCTTTATAAACAAACTTTTTTATAACTCATTTCCTGACTTATAAAAACTCAATGTTGCTCTAAATTCACTATTTGGCAAACGATAATAGCTAAAAATAAATGTCTATTACCATGAAAAGACCCATGCTAATTAATTATATCTATTCTCATAATCAATTAATATCTCACTTTTGTCGAGATGAATTTCATTCATTGTTTAATTAGACCTATTCGCCTATAATTAATTTTATTATAGGCAAATGGTATGAACTGTGTCGAAAATAATTGAAATGGATCAATTTGATGATTATTAAATGAATTTTTATTACCTAAAGGTAATTGTTTGGTTACTCTACATTTACGGTGCTCTGGACTCAACTTTTGCTTGTACGAAAAGTCCCAGGTTATTTATAAATGCATCGGTAATAATTATTGTAATGGTTAGTATTGCAGACTCAATGGTACAAGCGATTTAACCTTCCTCATTCAGAAACAGTTGCTGCGATGACAATAAGTAATTTAATAACTCCTTTACTTAAGTTGAACGTGAAACGAGCTGCATTATATTTAGCGGATTCAGCGTTTATTAGTCCGCAGGCCTGTCGCCGATTCTTAACATTGCAAAACATCCACAACTTGTTGCGGTTTCGAACTCGCAACGCACTGCTACAATTCTGCTGTGCTTAACCACCCGGCCTCCTCGCTGATTCTGACCAGAAACTGGCGCACAGAGCTGGGATCGAACCCGCGCCTCTCTGCTTCAATCGTGGTACTCTGAACTGTAACCACTGGGCCACCCTTGTCCACGGTCACGAGTTAGTGGCCATAATTTGTGTCATCCCATAATTCTATGCGGTCAACAATGGCGGGTTAAAGTACATCAAAAATTATATAGATAGTAATGATAATAAATGTTAATAACCCACGCATTTGAAAAATATCAAAGCTGCCACTATCGAGCTGAGTATAATTACATTCTAAACTTATCTGATGCAAGAACTCGCCTAAATTATTTGTCTGAGAATAACTGAAACAACATTGACTAAATTAAATGTAATGAAAAACTAATATCTAGGAAATATTGTTCCGGAGAGAACCATCTGACCATGAAATTCCAGCTCTAACTCTCACCAAATATTTCATTCTTCCCGTAAAGTACGGGCGCCTCAGCCGAATTAATTTAATATCCAGTCAATCAGGTCTTGATAGATCGACGGAGATTGATGTGGTTCGATCAAGAATATTGATGCAGATTCCTGCTCGATCGACGAAGGCAAAACCCAATTTGGAGTCGACAAGTAGGAGGGCAATGTCACGGGGCGCACCACCGATTAAAGAGGGGCATTATCTACCGATTCTGTGAAGATCTTTGAAGTTTTTACACCCGATAATTTGTTGAGTCGAATAATCTGCATCGAACGATGTCGTATCTACAGTAGCTGAAGTCGAATCTGCATTGATCGATGTAGAATCATCATTGATCTACGTCGAATCTAGATTAATCGATGTCTAATCCATATTAATTGTCAAATGCCCGGCAGTTGAGTTTGACCGTTTGTCGATTACGCGAAAACAAATTTACAATTATTTACTCTCTCTCTCTCTCTCTCCGAGGTCGCTGATACGTTACTCTTTACTATGACAAGTCAGATTAGATATTTTTTGCTGTCGAACATTCACATCGTATATACACTTGCGATATCAATTACAATCTAACAAATTTAATTACTAATGACGCAGGGAAGTTACAAGCAATTCACCGCTAGGTGCTCTTACCGGATAGACGTCGACGGCAGCTCCGAGATTCGAACGCGGGAATTTCGCGTCCGAGTTCACGCCTCAGCCAGCTGGCCCAGTAAGACACCTTACCATACTGAGAACTACATACTGTAACTGCAAAACGAATGGCTTGCAATCGTCAGGTAAATCGAGGAATAGCCACATATGTGGTGGAACTGTTTAAATGGTATTTATTCATATTTATTTTATAGGAATGAACGCAGTTTCTTTTCAATTGAAAAAAGAATATTTCTCGTATTTTAAAGGAGACAAGCACTGTTTTTCTTGCCACTTTTTATGATATTCAGGCAAGCGAAATGCCGTTACTTCCATATTTCCTCAATTTACGTATTTAAAAGTTAGTTCTCTAGTTTACATAAATTTTATAATGGAGCTGATCGATTTACATCGAAATTTATTTCTCATTGTTTTTATTGCCTCAAATCAGCCTCGTTAAAAATTTTAGGCAAATTTGTCATGAATAAGCAGGGCAGGGTGGCCTATTTATCATTAATTTATCATGAATAGGCAGGGTGGCCTAGTGGTTACAGTTCAGAGTACCAAGATTGGCGCAGAGAGGCGCGGGTTCGATCCCAGCTCTGTGCGCCAGTTTCTGGTCACAATCGGCGAGGAGGCCGGGCGGTTAAGCACAGCAGAATTGTAGAAGTGAGTTGCGAGTTCGAGACCGCAAAATGCTGTGAATGTTCTGCGATGTTAAGAATCGGCGACAGGCCTATACGGCCTAATTAACGCTGAAACCGCTATTATTATTATTATTATTATTATTAATGGAACACGCTAAAGCAGCTGCATGAAAATGTTTTGAATATGAACTATGAAGAAGTTTATGATGGGATCTTTTTAAATAAAGATATTGCTAAGCTTTGAAGCAGTTTCTTCATTTTAGTCTATAAAAATATTCGGAGATTTATATCATTTAATAAAACGCATGTAAAAAACGTTTTCTTTACACTCACGTTAGAAAAAAAATTTGCAGGTAAACTTATCAATATATCCTGAACATTATTAAGGTAAGGTAACATAAAGGCTTAAACGTTCCTCTTTGCGGAAGCGGTCAAGCTGGGTAAGCTAGTAAAACACGTATTTCAAAGTATTAAAATAATTACGTGGTATAATAATCGTAACTGACATCAGAATAGGACCCGAAAAAGCGCATTCTATCTATTGAACTAGATTAAACACAATATTGAACACAATTTTAAGTGGGTAATCATAAATTATAGTGCATATCAATTGCCGGTTCATTATTCTATTAGATTGAATAGCCAACCGACATGTTTGCTCACGAATTTTTCGGTTTGCTCTATAAATTTGCCCATACTCAGATACTTCCCGATGCAACGATAAACCCACAGTCGATAGTTCGCCATGCATCTGCATAGATTGTTTAGGGAAATTTGACTTCCAAATCTTTGAGTGGTCGGATCTTCCGCGTTATGCAGTAACCCATACTAATCGACATCGTTGCCCACATTGACGATTGACTGGTAAGCGTTTGTGGCGACCGAAAATACGACCTACAATTAACGTCAGGCTTTTTATCATCAAATCATCAAATTTTATCCATTCATCAAATTGTATCCATTTACTAAATTTACGACAAAAAAACGACGAACAATTAATGTCACGGTTTTTATTTTCTACTAAATTGTATCCATTTTCCGCTTTAAAATGAATAAATTTCTAGGATTTTGGAGAACTTTCGAGTTGAATTTAAAAAGTTATAAATACTAAATCTATTTTAGAAACGGCTGAACTGATACTATACTCGTAAAATTATAACGGTCTTTTGGTCGCTCTACAGCAGTGGTTCCCAAAGTGGGCGATATCGCCCCCCTATGGGCGGTGGAAAGATTTTGGGGGGCGGTAAGGAAGAAGAGGGCGGTAGGGGGGCGATAGTCCGCAGTCGAAGTCAGAAGTTCCAGCGTGTTTTTTGCCGATTTGTACACAACACGTGCTGCACTTAAATTTTGATGAAAAGACGCAACGAACTCCCGCGCACGCATAGCAGGCGGTTAATGTATTTGATAAAATTGGAGAAACTGCACATTCTTATGATATAGTGTAGTGAACTAAACGGGTTTTCTTGTCCTGCATTTTAGAGAAATATGTTAGTTGCTGAGTTTAGACCCTCAGTCGATCTATTTGGGCTTAGAATTAGATTAACAGCCAGCAGGAATAACTGATTCAAAATTACTCTATTTGTGTACTCACTTGAAAAAAACTTGTTCACCTCCGTTTCGTACTGCAGAAACAGCAACTTATGACACCAGAGATATTTTCACCTGCCGACCAGAGCGCCATATTGCAAGCTGATTTAGCTCTGTAAAAAAATTACAAAAATAATCGTGTATGTGTAAAAATTCAACAAAAGCCTTCTCCTTCGAAATGGGTTCAACGTTTTAAAATATAATAAAAAACAAGATGATATGATACTTCAAAAGAACGCCATGAATGCAGCTCTACACACCCTAATTTTCTCGTTAGGACAATTTTCTCGTTTAGCAAATAACAAATTCACTGTTAACGTTGCCTTCATCATGGTTCATACATTCAAGAGCTACGAAGTAATAAAGGAAGGTATATTAAATATTCTTAGACGATTAGTTTGCGTTATACTGGAGTAGAAAAATCGTAATCAATTACTACATAAGACATTGGTCATCCTCCATTCAAATCGTTAATTTCAATCAAACAGAACACAATAAAAATCACTAGCCATATAAAAATATTCATGTTCACGGATCTTGCCAATATCACATCGTCGGTTTGGTTTGTAAGCGAAGTACTTACGCCGCGGACGAGGCAGCGGCGACTACGATGAGAAGCATCAGAGCTCGCGTCATCTTTTGCTGTGGTCGTTGCGATGGCAGGTCGGAGCAGCGGTGCGATGGCAGGTCGTGGCAGCGGTGCGATGGCAGGTCGGAGCAGCGGTGCGATGGCAGGTCGTGCGTAGGCAGGCCAATGCGTCTTGTTCCTGATGCATTGTGGGCATGTGGTGGCCATGTTATAGGCTTTGCATTTGTTGGGACAGGTGTTAAGAAATGCACTCAGTCGATGTTATTAATGATGGACTGTTACACCTGCGTGCATAATCCATCATCAATTTTGTTGCCTCTAATTATACAAAGTTAAATTTTCAAGGCCAGAATGCTGTCTGTTCATTTTATTATGAAAACTTTAGTTTTAGAGTATAACTTAATATTCTTTTGATGATTGATTTTCTACGAACAAACTTTGTTTTAAACCTCATTTCTTTAGTTATTAAAACTCAATTTTGCTGTAAATTCAGTATTTGGCAAATGATAATAGCTAAAAATAAATGTCTTTTATCCCAAAGAAGACCCATGACAATCAATTATTATATTCTTGTCATCAATTAATATCTCACTTTTGTCTTGACGAATTTCAATAATATTTAATTGGACCACTATATGGGCGATTGGTATGTACGTACTACGTCTAAAATAATTGAAATGATTCATTTAATTATTCGAATCAAATTAATTGTTTCGTTACACTACAGTTACGGTGCTCTGCATGTACTCAACTTTTGGTTGCAAGAAAAGCCACAGATTATTTATTAATACATCGGTAATAAATATTGAAGTGGTTAGTATTGCAGACTCAAAGGTACAAGTTATTTAACCTTCCTCATTCAGAAACAGAAGCTGAGATGAGGTATATTAATAACTCCTATACTGAAGTTAAGCGTTAAACGAGCTGCATTCTTTTAGAAAATTTGTCCACGCTCACTAGCTGATGGCATTATTCGCGGCCTCGACCCACAATGGGTCGCGTGTCGGGCAATAATGGCTGGTTAAAGTACATGAAAAAAGCATATAAATACTAATAATAATCATTTGTCTGACAATAACTTTTATAACATTAACAAAATTAAATGTAATGAGACAATAATATGTAGGAAATAGTGTCTCGAAGAGAACCACTTGACCACGAAATTTCAGCTCCAACTCTCGCCGAATATTTCATTCTTATCGTAAAGTACGGGTGCCTCAGGCGCTTTAAGCCTGGACTAATGTACTAATTAGCGTTAGTACATTTAACTATCATGTAACTATTTGCATTATAGTACCTTAATTAAATGTAAACAATGAACAGGTGACTCATGAGCAAACGATATCCAGTTTTTGACACAAATTTTTTAACGTTTTAATAATGTGGAGGAAAGTTTGACAGACACGCAGACGCTCCAACTTTTAATACGAAATACGACGAAACAATTAAATACGACGTACAATTAATGTAAGCCATTTTATTTTCTATTAAATTGCATCCATTTAATGAATATACGATTAAAAAACGACGTACAATAATTGTCAGGGTTTCATTTCCTACTAAGTTATGATCGGGTCCAAAAGGCCGGATCCCTTGTGAATCAAGTCACGAAAAGTACAAGAATCGGCAACAGGCCATGGGCCTATTTCTTCAACGCCGACACTCCTATTCTATTCTATTCTATCCATATACTAAATTTACTACTACACACTGTTGAAATATTTTCCATTGTAGAATTGCTTTTAAAAGTAAGCAGAAGCAAAGCTCCGTCCATGCAGAGCGACCTTCATTTTACGAGCCTCAGGCGTGTTGGTACAAGTGCAGCGAGCTGACAAATGACAGCAGACGATCAATCTTGAGGTTTGATGAATGATGTTAATGATGTCGGGGCTTTATAAAATCATATGNGAAGAGCCAACCGACATGTTTGCGCATGAATTTTTCGGTTTTTGCTCTAAAAAGTTGCCCACACTCAGATACTTCGCGATGCAACGATAAACCCACAGTCGATAGTTCGCCATGCATCTGCATAAATTGTTTAGGGAAATTCGACTTCCAAATCTTCGAGTGGTCGGATCTTCCGCGTTTTGCAGTAACCCACACTAATCGACATCGTTGCCCATATTGGCGATTGACTGGTAAGCATCTGTGGCGATCGAAAATACGACCTACAATTAACGTCAGGCTTTTTAATTTTCATCAAATTGTATCCATTTACTAAATTTACGACAAAAAAAACGACTTACAAATAATGTCACAGTTTTTATTTTCTACTAAATTGTATCCATTTGCTGAATTTAAAGCTAAAAAAACGACGTTCAATTAATGTAAGATTTGTTATTTAAATTGTATCCATTTATTAAATTTACTACTACAAATAATAAATTTTTTTCATTGTAGAATTGCTGGTAAAAGTAAAGCAAAAGGTTTGACGTGTTCAGCTCCGTCCATGCAGAGAGGTCTTCATTTTACGAGCCTCAGGCGTGTTGGTACAAGTGCAGCGAGCTGACAAATGACAGCAGACATAAATCTTGAGGTTTGATGAATGATGTTAATGATGTCGAGGCTTTATAAAATCATATGATTAGTGATCGTTAGGGAGATTTGCTTTGCTTCGTAATGACGCTCGTTGAAAAAAAATAGTCAAAGATGGTGGGTGTTTGCAAGGTGAAGAAGATTGGACAAAGAACTTGAGGAATATGATAAATATAATCAATGTTTAATAATAAGAGTAATAATTATTAAACTAAAAACTAGAACCAAACTAAATAATTATTGGTAATTCAGTAATGATCGCATATTTTGATATTTTATAGTGATCGTCCGGTCTATTCTCCTCCTTTACAGTGAAGGCATGAGTTGCCTTATGAAAAAATTCAGGAAGCCTAATCAAGAAAAATACAAGTCACGTACACATGATTACAAGAATTTGACTCCACGATACAAGAATGCGTGTCCGAGGTTTCAATTTCACTCTCATTGGCTGCTTATTTTGATTCCGCATTTCCGTCCATGCAGAGAGGCCTTTATTTTATGACGCTTCGGAAGACGAAATCGTTTAAAGATGTAGTAAACTTCTTGAGTGAGATGGTGTGCTCGCTGAGTGAAAAATTGAGCTCGCTTTGCAATGAGCTGACTGAAGTGAAGGCTCAGCTGAAATATAATGTATAAAAAAAAATTTTAAAGACCACGTTTTTCATGTGGACTCAACAGGAGAAAATAATTTTTCGGCAGCTGCTGATCTCTGTTTGCTTTCATTCTCTTGGTCTTTTGTATTTCAGTTAAAATATTTTACAACATCTAAAACGAAAAACGTGGGGCGCATCTTCATTTAGGCATGCCTTAATTTCAATTTNTGACATGCCAGAATGGGGACAACTTTAGGTCCTTCCGGAGAACAGTCGACATGGTTCCATACGACACATTTGACTGTTTTGCGAGTGTATTGATTTGAAGAAAACAATGTAACGCTAAAAATTGATGACCCTGTAAAGTGAATAAATTTCTAGCTCACTCGTAAATAAGTAATTTCTTGTACAGTCTTTTTTTTTTGTTTTCGCTAAGTTACAGTCTCAGTCTCAATTTAATTCAAAAAATTAAGCCACCAACAAAAACCTCCCTGAATTTTGGTCGTATTTAGATTTGTTTGTTCAAATCAATCCCGATGATAGGAGAAATAAATTGTTTATAAATTTCATAATGCATTAAATTTCTCAACAAATTGGATAATGTTTCGATTTTTGGTGCTTCTAAGGACAGGTTGCGTCAGAAAAACTTAGGTAATGAGCCGGAAGCTGATTAATGTTGTCTCTGTTTCTTGCGTCAATGTTTCTTTGCTTGCGGAAGTCCATGGGAAAAGGAGGGAGATGAGCGAAGGCAGAGAGCCCAGAAAGTTACGTCTACACGGGACTATCCCAGAGAGGAGATGCTGAGGGTAGTGGGATGGGAAGGGAAAGCAAAGAAGTTCTGCGTGGCGTGGAGGAGGTCCCCGCACTCAATGCAGACGGCGCTATGAGTTCATACAACCCTAAAGGTCTAAGATGACAGAGAACTGCCTTAGCCACAACGGAGCTAAGTCACTACTGAGCGTTAAGGAACGATGCAGCCATGACCTTGTTGATCTAAGCAGTTTCGGCGATGTGGTTGGACATCTCCCGGCCGTGAATTAGCTTCACCTACTTCTATAAGAACTGGCAGGCATGGTGCCTTCCTCCCTTACCTAAGATGATGAGTTCGTCAATATGATGCAACTTTAGATACCGGAACTGAACAGTAAGCGATGAAATGGTTTAGGAGTGCATGTGATATAAAAGAGCCCTGGGGAGACACAACCCTTTGGGCTGACATTAAGAGAGGTCAGGTTCTGCGTCGATGATAACCGCTGAGCGTTCGCATTGGGGCGCTAGTACTACTCGCATCCGGACTTCTGGTGAAGATGTAGTTCAAATTTCGTCTCCGCACCAATCTCTATAAGCTGTCTGAATAGCCTAGTGTAAATATCTATATGAACTGTCTGGAAAATATTTTTCATTGATGATCTTCTCATAACTTCTCGTTATCAGGATAATAAATCTATTATTGAAGAAACACCACCAAATTTAATAGTGAAATAAGAAAGTCCCGTGCACTAAAAAAATCCCAAAAATCCCGTAAGAGTGAAAGCGAGTTCAGTCAGTCTTGTTCCGCGTCAGCAGGTTTTCCTCCAATGAGTGAACTGCTTAGGGCACGGCTTTATCGAGACACTCGATGAATTGCACCACCTGCCAAATAGAATATACGTCATGAGTCATGTACTTTTTAAGCTGAATACATCTTCCTGAACCATGATCTATTTCGCTGCATGAATTATTTCTATATTATATATATTTTGAATATTTTTAACATTGTGTTCATCGAATATAACAAAAACATATTGCATGAGTTGGCTAGGAGAATAAACACAAATATTTTTCATGACTCACGTTCAAATACTTCATGGTTGAGCTCTTGCATGTCGGGTAAGCCTTTGCGAAGTTGGTGTCTTTGCTGCATTTGTTCTGCAACAAAATCTTCTGGAAGGCCACATCGTCCACTGTGTTGTCAGGCTTCAGCTGGCGAGGAAATAAGGGCTTGGGAATAACTAATTGAATAAAATTATTTTCAGAAAAGAACAAGGAATAATATTTCACGCTATGAAAATTGGGAGTTTTGGACTTCCGCACTTCCTAATCTGGACAATTTGAAAAATTATTATTCGTCATGCAAACAAGAAGATTTGTTGTGTCAATATTTTTGTTTTATATAATAAATTGCGTGTTTAACATCTCATTTCAGTTCACTGACAAGGCTTAAGAAACGCTACATCTTTCAATTAAGCGGAAGAATCGCTGAATAAAACTTGCAGCAGAAATGTATATTGGGTCCAGACGAGCGGATGTGCGAAATGTTGATGTCTTTTCATATGCCCGAGTAACTGCGCTATGTACTGCACTCAGTGCTCAAGTTACTGCACTCAGTGCCCAAGTAACTGCGCTATATGCTGCACTCAGTGTGCCAATATACTGCAATACTTACGACTCCGATAAATTTCAACGCGCACTTGGAGTAATTGTATAGAAGCGGATCACATGTTGCTACATCGTACGGAAGGTGGGTGCATTTTGTATCTATTGGAGAGAAAAATAGTAGGAGATTGGTATTCATAGCATATAAATAGTTGATATTCATATCATATAAATATACACAATGATGGAAATATCACAGGCTGGATCTCAGCTAAGATCTTTAAAGGCAAAACTGACATACACAAATCATCAAAAGTTCAAAATTTAAAAAAATATGAAATAAAAGATAATAAAAAATCGATACTAGTCGATTCATCATTTGAAGTTTTCAATTAAGGGGTAAAACGTCTCCAGCAAAGCATCTTGAAAAAGTTTATATAGAGTTAATATATGTCTGATCGTTTAGAAAACTTAGATTTCAATATTTTAATTTATTGAATTCAATTTGCAACAATTGCCCATGGAGAAGTGGCCAAGTTTGAATGCTCGTCTGTCGATGAATTTATGAAACAATTTTTAATCATATAGGCTCGCTCAAGATGCTTAAAATATCAAGAAAATATGCTTAACGGGAATATTATTTCTTTACAGCATGCGTTAATAAAAACATGATCAATCATTAAGACGCAAATTTTGATAAGTTGTCAACAAACTCCCACGCGAACAAGGTGGTTTGTTCTCCTACATTTATGTAACATATCATAGTGATGTCGGCGCTGAAGAGTAGGCCTGATGTGGCCTGTCGCCGATTCTTGTACTTTTCGTGGCTTGTCCAGACGAGATCTAAAAACAGGTCCTTTGACCGGATCTTTTCATGACTGACGATAGTTTGAAGTAGCTACTAGACTTCCACCGGGTTCGATATGGTGCTAGACATTTCAAGTCTGGACATATATTTTTCCATAGCTTTATCTAGTCTGTTCATGAACGCGTTCATACTGGGAGCATCAACGATGTTAATTGTAGTTTTAACCCTGTTAGTTGTTGAGTTTAGTTAGAGCTTTAGACCCGCAGTCGACCAATTTTGGTTTAGAATTATGTTAACAGCCAACAGGAACAAAATGATTCAAAATTATTCTTTATTCACAAAAATTATTATTTTGTGCACTCACTTGAAATAAACTTGTCCAGCTCCGTTTTGTACTGCAGCTTACAACTTTCGACATTGGCGAAATTTTCATGTGCCGGCTTGAGTGCCAGTTTGCAAGGGGATAGTTCAACGCTGTAAAAAAATTACATATATAGTAATTCATGTGTAAAAAATTAGCAAGTGCCTTCTTCTTTAAAATATATCAAACGTTTAATTTTTTCATGAAATCCAGGACGATACGATAGTTCGAAACAACGCCCTGAATATATGTAGCTGTATACATCCGAATTTTCTCGTTAGGCAATCAGAAAATACCGAATTCACTGCTAACGTTGCCTTCATCAAGGTTCAGACATTCAGGAGTTGCGAAGTAATGAAGGAAAGTGGATTAAATATTGTTCTCGAATGATTAAATTGTGTTATATTGAATTAGAAAAATTGTAGTCTATAACTATAATTATAAGTCATGGGTCATCCTCCATTGAAATCGTTAATTTCAATCAAACAGAACACAATAAAAATCACTAGCCATATGGAAATATTCATGTTCACAGATCTTGTCAACATCACATCGTCGGTTTGGTTTGTAAGCGAAGTACTTACGCCGCGGACGAGGCAGCGGCGACTACGATGAGAAGCATCAGAGCTCGCGTCATCTTTTGGCTGTGGAAGGTCGGAGCAGCGGTGCGATGGCAGGTCGGAGCAGCGGTGCGATGGCAGGTTGTCCGTGGGAAGGCAAATACTGCTTGGTCCTGATGCATTGCGAGCATGTGGTGGCTATGTTATAGGCTTTGCATTTGTTGGGACAGGTGTTACTAATCATTGGGTTGGGACATCATTAATAACAACATCAGAGGCTGTTATTAATGATGGATTGTCACACATGCGTACATTATCATCATCAATTTTGTCGCCTCTAACTATACGAAGTTAAATTTTAAGTGAAGAATGCTCTCTGTTCATTTTATTTTGGAAACTTTGGTTTTAGAATATAACTTAATATTCTTTTGATGATTGAATCTATGAACAAACTTTTTTAAAACTCATTTCTTTAGTTATAAAAACTCAATGTTGCTGTAAATTCAGTATTTGGCAAGTGATAATAGCTGAAAATAAATGTCTATTACCTTAAAAACACCCATGATAACTAATAATATGTATTCTTATAATCAATTAATATCTCACTGTTGTCTTGATGAATTTCAATTATATTTAATTGGACCACTGTAGGTGGATTTTATGTACTGTATCGAAAATACTTGAAACGATTCATTTAATGATTCTAATCAAATTAATTGTTTGGTTACACTACAGTTACGGTGCTCTGTACTCAAATTTTGGTTGTACGAAAAACCCAGATTATTTATACATGCATCGGTAATAAATATTGAAGTGGTTAGTATTGCAGAGTCAAAGGTACGAGCTATTTAACCTTCCTCATTCAGAAACAGAAGCTGCGATGACAATAAGTAAATTAATAACTCCTATACTGAAGTTAAGCGTAAACGGGCTGCATTCTATTTAGCGGATTCAGCGTTTATTAGGCCGTAGGCCTGTTGCCAATTCTTAACATTGCAGAATATCCACAGCTGTTGCGGGCTTGAACTCGCAACTCACTGCTTCAAATTTTCTTTGCTTAACCACCCGGCCTCCTCGCCGATTCTGACCAGAAACTGGAGCACAAAGCTGGGCTCGAACCCGCACCTCTCTGCTCCAATCCTTGTACTCTGAACTGTAACCACTGGGCCACCCTTGTCCGCGGTCACGAGTTGGTGGCCATAATTTGCGTCATCCCATAATTCTATGCGGTCAACAATGGCTTGTTAAAGTATGTCAAGAGATACGGTTCGTTTAACGTATGGGGTGGATGCAATACAACTTCAGGAGTACACAGAAACATTTATTAACAATAGATCAAAGAATGCTAAATAAAGGGGAGTCAACTTCAGGCGCTACGCGACGCAAAACTACGACAAAGTGACGGAAAAGTTACGGTAGCAAAGAACAGTTACATTAAGTGCAGTAAAGTAAAGCTGAGTTACGTAAAGTAATGGAATGTAACCCGGAAAATCTAAAGTATAATAAGGCAACGAGATTTGAGCTTGCGGGACGGTAGGTTCGGCCGTTCAGGTCCGACCTGTCGAGATTGAACAGTCATGTAGGTATTGCTTTCGTGGGCATTTCAAGGTCTATTTCAAAATGGATAATTCATCACAAAAAATATAGTACAAAATTATAGAACCAGAATTAGCTGTTTGCTAACAAGCTCACCTGTCAAGTGGACAAGATCTAAGTCTACAATCGGCCCTAGCGTCGAGTTTAGCTTTGGAATGCAGAACAAGTGACTTTAAGTAGAGCGGATCGCGTGCCCTTACAAAGTATATACAAAATTATATAGATAGTAATAATAATAAATTTAAATAACCCACGCATTTGAAAAATATCAAAGCTGCCACTATTGAGCTGAGTATAATTTCATTCTAAACTCATCTGATGCAAGAACTCGCCTAAATTATTTGTCTGAGAATAACTGAAACTACATTGACTAAATAAAATGTAATGAAAAAATAATATGTAGGGAATATTGCTCCGGAGAGAACCATCTGACCATGAAATTTCAGCTCTAACTCTCACCGAATATTTCATTCTTATCGTAAAGTACGGGCGCCTCAGCCGAATTAATTAATTAACCCAGTCAATCCGGTCTTGATAGATCGACGGAGATTGATGTGGTTCGATCAAGAATATTGATGCAGATTCCTGCTCGATCGACGCAGGCAAAATCTAATTTGGAGTCGACAAGTAACTGGAGGGCAATGTCAGCACCGATTAAAGAGGAGCATTATTTGCCGTTTCGGTGAAGATC
This sequence comes from Hyalella azteca, assembly GCF_000764305.2. NCBI lineage: Eukaryota > Metazoa > Arthropoda > Malacostraca > Amphipoda > Hyalellidae > Hyalella > Hyalella azteca. The sequence continues at coordinate 22,827 of NW_025945939.1, read as the reverse complement.
TTTCAAGTTTCTGCACCCGATAATTTGTTGAGTCAAATAACCTGCATCGAACGATGTCGTATCTACAGTATCTGAAGTCGAATCTGCATTAATCGATGTCGAATCATCATTGATCTACGTCGAATCTACATTAATCGATGTCTAATCCATATTAATCGTCAAATGCCTGACAGTTGAGTTTGACCGTTTGTCGACCACGCGAAAATAAATTTAAAATTATTTTTTCTCCCTCTCTCTCCGAGGTTGCTGACACGTTACTCTTTACCAAGACAAGTCAGATTATATGGTCTTCGCTGTCGAACACTCACATCGTGTATACACTTGCGATAGCAATTACAATCTAACAAATTCAATTACTAATAAATAATGATGCAGAGAAGTTACAAGTAATTCACCGCTAAATGCTCTTACCGGATTATATAAACGTCGACGGCAGCTCCGAGATTCGAACGCGGGGATTTCGCGTCCAAGTTCACGCCTCAGCCTGCTGGCCCAGCAAGACACCTTACCATACTGAGAACTACATACTGTAACTGCAAAACGAATGGCTTGCATTCGTCAGACAAATCGAGGAATAACCATGTTTGTGGTGGAACTGTTTAACACGTTGACTACGATTGCTTCATCTTGTACTATTATTTAATTTTTTGTACTGTTTTTAAACAGGGTTGCCAGACGGTCATTTTCTCCGGACAAATTCCGTGATTTAGTTTTTCTCAATTGCGTTGGCCGGCTAAAATTTATGATAGAGGTACTTCCTAATTAAATTTTAAATTCTGCAAAAAGAAAATAAATGGAATTTTTATGGCGGAACCTACGAATAAACTAGAATATATTGAGTTATGGGCCTTTTTTGTTTTCGGATTTGGCCGATTTCATGGCAACCTGAATTATGTACCGCTACGTCCTGGAGAAATACATTTCGTGGTACGTATATGTACCACTTCGTAGTCAACGTGTTAAAGGTTATTTATTCATATTTTTTTAGAAGAGTGAACGCAGTTTCTATTCAATTGAAAAAAGAACATTTCTCGTATTTTAAAGGAGACAAGCACTATTTTTCTTGCCACTTTTTATGATTTTTGGGCAAGCGAAATGCCGTTACTTCCATATTTCCTCAATTTATTTACAAATTAGTTCTCTAGTTTATATAAATTTTATAATGGAGCTGATCAATTTACATCGAAATTTATTTCTCATTGTTTTTATTGCTTCAAATCAGCCTCGTTAAAAAATTTAGGTAAATTTGTCATGAATAATGAAACACGCTAAAGCAGCTTCATGAAAATGTTTTGAATATGAACTATGAAGAAGTTTATGATGGGATCTTTTTAAATAAAAATATTGCTAAGCTTTGAATCAGTTTCTTCATACGTATTTTAGTCTATAGTAGGAGATTTAAATCATTTAATAAGATGCATGCAAAAACGTTTTCTTTACACTCACGTTAGAAAAAAAATGCAGATAAACTAATCAATATCTCCTGAACATTATTAAGGTGAGGTAATTAAGGCTTAAACGTTCCTCTTTGCGGAAGCGGTCAAGCTGGGATAGCTAGTAAAACACTTACGTTTTTCAAAGTATTAAAATAATTACGTGGTATAAACATCGTAACTGACATCAGAATTGGACCCGAAATAACGCATTCTATCACTTGAACTAGATTGAATACACTTTTAAGTGGGTAATCATAAATTAAAGTGCATATCAATTTTCGATTCATTATTCTGTTAGATTGAATAGCCAACTGACATGTTAGCGCATTAATTTTTCGGGTTGCTCTATAAATTTGCCCACACTCAGATACTTCGAGAGGCAACGATAAACCCGCAGTCGATAGTTCGCCATGCATCTGCATAGATTGTTTAGGGAAATTCGACTTCCAAATCTTCGAGTGGTCGGATCTTCCGCATTATGCAGTAACCCACACTAATCAACACCGTTGCCCACATTGGCGATTGACTGGTAAGCGTCTGTGGCGACCGAAAATACGACCTACAATTAATGTCTGGCTTTTTATATTTCATCAAATTGTATCCATTTACTAAATTTACGACAAAAAAACGACATACAATTAATGTCACGATTTTTATTTTTTACTAAATTGTATCCATTTGCTGAATTTACAGCTAAAAAAACGACTTACAATTAATGTAAGATTTTTTATTTAAATTGAATTCATTTACTAAATTTACTACTACAAACTAGTAAATTTTTTCCATTGTAGAATTGCTGGTAAAAGTAAATCAAAAGGTTTGACGTGCTCAGCTCCGTCCCTGCAGAGCGCCCTTCATTTTACGAGCCTCAGGCGTGTTGGTACAAGTGCAACGAGCTAACAAATGACAGCAGACGATCAATCTTAAGGTCTGTGAATGATTGATGTCTGATGATTGATGTTGATGATGTCGGGATTTGATAAAATCATATAATTAGAGATCGTTAGGGAAATTTGCTTTGTTTCGTAATGACGCTCGTTGAGAAAAAATAGTCAAAGGTGGTGGGTGTTTGCAAGGTGAAGAAGATTGTGCAAGGAACTTGAGAGAATATGTTGAAAATAATTAATGTTTAATAATTATAGTAATAATTATTAAACTAAAAACTAATCTAAATAAATAATGATAATAATTCAATAATGATCATTAAAATAAACATCAGGGATAACGCGACTTTGTGATAAATCAAGATAAATCTGGATTTATTACAAAGTTTCGCCATTTCTCTGGGAGCTTCAGACCCAAAACTTCATTTACTTTTGTTCATTTTGTTTTTTTTTTTGCTCAGACCCAAATTAAAAAGTTTATCAGCAATGCCGTTCAATTAATTGCCAAACCAAATGGTCTTACAATGTCCATCTCCAATGCGTTTGCCAGATTATGAACATAAAATGGTAATCATTCACGGCATCTTATGGATTTCGAGAACTTAAAATGCTCCCGATGAAAAATACCTATTGTTTTTCGAGTTAAACATCCGCTCCATTAGAAATGGGTGTTACATGACTTGCTAATTGTGAATTTTATCCAAAGTGTTAAATAGGTGGCACATTACATGTTGATATCTTTTGATATTTTTTCTATCAAGTCGAAATCTTTAGTCGAAATAGTACGGCAGCATCCTCGATTTCAACTGCCGTTGAATTTGATTTTTGATTGTACATTCATTTTTATTGTGCGCAAAGCATCATGAGGAGTTGAAGTGCTGAGGCGACGCTCTATGAATAATGTAATAGAATTTTGAAACGTACATTGTGTGGTCCCTACACACCTCGATTGTTCAATTGTAGTAGCGTCAACTTATCGCCAGAGCTGGGCAGCGCTACTTTGAAATGTATCGGCTGCTACCGCTACACCCACTAGATTGTAGCGAAAGCCACCGCTACCGCTGCAGTAAAATGTAGCGCCGCTACATTAGCCGCTACAATGGCCAAAATTATTGGAAATCTCTAAATATTTATTGTTCTGCTATTGGGATTTACTCATAAACACTTAATGTCAAAAAAAAATTTCAAAACATATCAATGCAACTTTATTGCAATTAACCTAACCGAACTAGTACGGGTTAGATACAGTAAATAAAAGTTACAGTTATTTTTCATGTTTAACCTTCCCTACATGGATGTCTACTTTAATCTACCATCTACCTTTAATCTACTTAATCTCAAAAATTATCCACATATACATATAAAATCAGTCTTTTATTTGTACATTACCAGAATTAACTGATTGTATATATGTGGATTATTTTTGAGGTTGGTAAAGTAAAATAGACATCCATGTAGGGAAGGTGAAACATAAAAATATCTGTAAAAATAACTGTAAGCAAACTGAAACATGAAAAAATACCTGTAAGTGGTAACATGTTAACAAGTAACAACTAACATATTGACACTAGTAACAGGCTGAGGTTGACAACATTACACCGAAATCTTTCGTAGTTTTATTCTGTAATTTATATTATGTATGTATCATGCTGGATTTTAAATAATATTTAATACTATTAGGTAAAATACAAAGGTTTTATCTATAAATGTAGCGGTAGCTCAGTAGAGGCAAAACCTCGTATCGCTACTTAAATAACCTTAAATGCAGCGCCGCTACCGCTACTGAAAATGTAGCGGCCGCTACATGTAGCGCGCTACTGCCCACCTCTGCTTATCGAATTATGACGTCAGATGCGATAAAAATAAATTTGGGAGCTGTCATGCTGGGATCGAACAGCAGGTGTTCAGGGCATAACGCAACTACACAAGTACAGCGTTGTCAACTGGTATATACCAGATTTCACGAATATGATATTTTCATATGGTGTCTGGTATGAATATTTTAAATCTGGTATATTTGACTAAATCTGGTATTTCCTAAGTTACTGCAAATTTACTGCATTGAGTTCCACCTCTGAAGTTTGAACTTCCCTAGCGTAGGCTTGGATTATACAAGTTACCTTTAGAGCGGCGCGACTAGAGCTTTACCGACATTTTTGAAGCAGCTAGATGGGAGCGCAGCCGTGCACCAATAAGCCCTGAATCGAACGCCTTGGATATCACCGGACATCCATCAATCAGCCGTGAACCACTCGGCTTTGTCCTCCTCCTGCCTTGCATAAAACCTGCCGTGCACCACCAGGCCGCGGATCGAATATGACTTCCAGGCATAGGCATCGATAAATTACGTAATTTTACGTTCACCGCATCTGCGATTAGGTTTCAGATAGCATAGTTCTGTTCTGAAATTTATCGTCCTTCGACGAGTGACCGTTCGACCGAGGGCTGGTTCGACGCACGGCCTAGAAATGATTGTCCAGAAGTGTTGAAGGCTACGTTCCGGAAGGCAGGAATCACGATGGTCCATTACATCCAGGGCAGTGGTGGTCTTCGGCAGGCGACCCCGCTAGATTATACTGCTTGGTGAAATAACTCCAATATAATTTGTCAACATTTAACAGAAGTGCTTAGTGCGGCAAGGGCACGAGAGTGATGATTCTTGATTGATTAGTAACCAATGATGATATGGCCTCTGACGAGTGAGGCTTTCGAACCCATGGTTGAACTAATACAAGGTTAACCAACGCGCAGCTGCGCCTTGCGGATGTCACTTGTAATTCCACCCGTGATGTTTGTTACCTTGGTCATTGTGACGTCACCGTGTGATTCAAACTCATTGTTGAACTAATATAAGGTTGACCCACGGCGATGACGATTTTTCGCCGTTCTGCGTATCTCTAGAGTGACGTCACTGTGGGCACAACATGCAAATAGTGTAGATCAACACATTGTTTTTATGTCATATTTGAAAGCATTTAAAAAATTGACATCATCAAAATGGTCCAAGAAAATTCATTTACTACATGCAACTAGTTTTATTTTAAGCAAAACCGGTGTTACAAATAAGTTTGACCTCACAGGAGCCAAGGTGACGTCATAGTTGGAGTAAAAATTGACATCCACAAGGCGCAGCTGCACTAGGAAAACCCAAGTATTATTTCAACCATGAAAAAATTTGTCTCATTAAAATGGCCCCAAAAATTATTTACTGCAACTGGTCTTAATTTAAGCAAAACAGGTGTTTTAAATCAGTGTGAAACACACAGTGACGTCACAACGACCAAGGTAACAAACATCACGGGTGGAATTACAAGTGACATCCGCAAGGCGCAGCTGCGCGTGGGTCAACCATGTATTAGTTCAACCGTGATTACAACTGATTTGTAACACCTGTTTTTTACTTAAAACAAGACTAGTTGCTGTAAATAATTTTTTTTGGGCCATTTAAATGAGGTGAATTTTTTCATGGTTGAACTAATACAAGGTTTTAGCTAGTGCAGCTAGGCCTTGCGGATGTCATTTGTTAATCCAACTGTGACATCACATTGGTTCTTGTGACGTCACCTCGTGACGTAAAACTCATTTGTAACACCGATTTTGCTTAAAATAAGACTAGTTGAATGCAGTAAATAAATTTTCTTGTGCCATTTTGATGAAGTCAATTTGTTTAGATGCTTTCAAAGATAACATAGAAACAATGTGTTGATCTAAACTATTTACATTTTGTGCCCACAGCTAGTGACTCCACTCTAGAGACGCGCAGAAAGGTGAAAAATCGTAATCGTCGCGGATCAACATTATATTAGTTCAACCATGGTCGAACCGATCTCTGCGACGCAAGCTCCAGTGTTTCTGTTTGGCGGTTTTGAATTCTGGAGTGCCATTCAAGATTTCACTGATCTTAAGTCATCATCCATTCATGTAACATGCTGAGTACTGCATAACTTGTCTACTTTTAGTTTTACCAGTCTCCAATGCATTCGTGGAGCGAATGTTTTCACAAGTCACCTATATGATAAACAAGCAACGAACAGAATTTCAACTAAGGTACTGGAGTCCGTTATTCGGACCAAAAGCTACCTGCTCAGCCGCAACAAGTGTTGCCGCAATTTTGTGATCTCACCCGAAATGTTAGATGAATGCAATAGAAGCATGTACGAAAAAAAGGAAGAGAAAGATGACTGTTTCCGTTGCTTGCTCATCTTGAGTGAAGGGGAAGAAATGTCACTGTGATAAAAAGAGGAAAAAGTGTCAATGTAATTAAAAAAATGGGGGAAAAGGAAAAGAAAAGCGTCAGAATGTTTAAAACAGATTGGAATATTATATCGTGTGCAAACTGGCTAATTATTCGTCAAGCCAGATAAATGAACAGTTAAAAATATTTTAAAATGACTTCTTTTTCTAACCAACGTTTATTTCTTCAAATTTGGAGGTATTAGTCTGTTTTCGAACAATTGAATTTCTGGTATTTTGAGCTAGGCAACCTGGTATTCTCGCCGAGGGCGCTAATGCCTGTAGTGACTCGATCATAACTCGCTCTATCATTTCTTGTGAATGTCGTAATTATTTTCATTAACTCTTTAAACTCGTTAATCACCAATTTCTATAGTTATTCGCAACTTAATTACCTAGAAACTTGCCAATAACTTCCTATGTCGTCAATTTAACTTTTAAATAATCATGCAAACATACTGTCAAGAGATATTCTCAATTTTCTAGCACTAATAATATTCGTATGATTTTTGAGTTACAATATAGTTCGATATACGACAAAAATACTTTTATATTTAATACGATCACTCGAAAGTTGTGATTTTTCCTTTAGAACGTGCTAGCGGACAGAGCTAGAACCATACGGTAGAATCACTTTGCTTTTTCACGTCGACGTGTTAAGATCTCCAGGGTAAGCTGCTCAGTCGATCGTTCAATTCAAATTCAGCTATTTATGATTAAATATTTCAAAGTGTAACCGTCAGAACTATATCATGGCTTGCTCTCAATATTTTTTTAATCTTGTTTTCTGCTATTTTATGTCAGTGTTATGCTTAGTCAACCTTCTGAATCAAAGTCAGATAGCTATTCAACCTCATAATATCTGAATAACCATATGTATTCATTATTTCGTTAAACATTAATATTCCATTTATGTTCATGTCATGTTTGTATTCTAATGACCAACCGCCCGCAGGTGTTGGTCATGCCGTCATTCTTCATCCCATCAACAAACATACTTAACTCCAGATTCTTTACCTACTCCATCCTACTTGATACATATTTTCTACTATCAATTGGAAGAGGGACGTCGAAATCTTATTCATTTCCAACCTTATAAGAAAACCAAAGCTCTCCTACTGAATACCTTCGTCCGTGCTGCGCCGTATCTTAACCAAATAAGTATTCTCGCCGAGAAAAAAGTTGGTACCACTGCGCAAGAAACAATAGCTCGAGTTCAATTTGTTTTTTCGTCACACTGATCTGTATGACGAAAAAACAAATTGAACTCGAGCTATTGTACGAATCCCTACTGAAACTTAAGGAAGATAAAAAAATTATTATCCGCCCAAACTTGAAAGATACATTGCGAGCTGAAGCTACCAAAAAACGAGGTTCATCGACATCAGCTGTCTTAACTCCTGCTCTACGGCAAGCAGCTAAACAACTCCGAGACAACGATCAAATTGTTATACGAAAAGCGGATAAAAGTAATATTTTCGTAATTATGGATAAAACGGATTATATCTCGAAAATCAATGCAATCATATCGGACGAGTCCAAATTCTGTCGTGTTGCACAAGATCCAACAGAACAGCTTCAGAAGAGAGCAAATAAATTGATCAACACAGCAAACTCTGCAATTGAATCTAAAAAACTTACCCCGATTGTTGGGAGCTATTCTCCGGGCTACCTCTATATGAAAACGTCAAAACTCACAAGGAAGACAACCCACTAAGGCCTATAATTTCGCAAGTAACTTCTCCTGTATACAAGACCTCTAAAGAACTCGACGCTATAATTAAACCATATATTCCTAAGAAATACTCTCTCAAATCTGGAAATGACTTCTTGGAAATTCTTCATGCCTCGCACCCTTCTGCATGGCCTGCTAGCTTCGCTGGATGTTACTAGTTTGTTCACTAATGTACCAACCGAAGAGACATTAGAAATTATCATGAAACATGTGTATTCGCACGAAACCCTGCCAGCCCCATCTATACCAAAAAAGATCTTAATTGACCATCTTCGCCTCTGTACATCAGAATCTCCCTTCGATCCGGACTCCTGATAACAAAATTTACCGACAAATTAACGGCGTACCCATGGGATGCCCTCTAGGTCCAACTTTTGCAGAATTCTACATGTGTGAACTGGAAAATCGAGTGTTGCTCAATGCATAGATCAAGCCTGAGCTTTACTGCAGATACGTAGATGACATTTTTGTTGTCATTCGAGACGAAGAGCACTTGATCGAACTGCGAAGAGCATTGGAACAAGAATCAGTCTTGAATTTTACCCATGAAATTGGACAAAATCACAAATTGGCATTCCTAGATATATTGGTGCGAATTGTAGATAATTCCTTTGTCACTAATGTTTACCGAAAACCTACCGATGTCGGGAAAGTGCTTAACGAAAAAAGTAAATGCCCTCAGCGCTATAAAATCAACACAGTGCGCGCTCTCATACAAAGAGCATTCAAGACCTGCACATCCGAGAGTGATTTAAAAACCGAACTCAGATCGTGTAAACAAATTCTAGTGAATAATGGGTTTTCGCATAGAACAGTTAACACTGAAATATCAAATTACCGATCGAGAGAAAACCGAACCAACAATGAAGCAATATCTAATGGAACCCCCACAATGGTCTTCTACCAAAACCAGATGAACAGAGGCTACAAAATGGATGAACGAGTCCTACAGTCAATCATCCATTATAATGTCAAGAGCACAACGGATAACGGAAATATAAAACTTCTGATCTACTACAAAAACAAGAAAATTAAAAACCTTGTAATGAATAATAATCCCTGTAAAAATACTGGTCTGCTTCAAGAAACTAATGTAGTTTATAAATTTTCATGTAATAAAGAAGGTTGTAAACTTCTTCCAAACATGAACTACATTGGCCTTACAAGCACGACCTTGAGCCGACGACTCACATGCCATCTACAATCTGGAGGACCTAAGAACCACATGCGGGAGGCTCACAATGAGACCATCACCCGATCGACATTGGAGGCCTGCACCAGCATAGTTATGCGGTGCCCCGACCCATCGAGACTGGCGATAGCTGATCGAGGCCCTCATTATCAAGAGCGAGTCTCCAGCCATCAACCTCCAAACTACAGGATTCGTCCGGACGCTGAAATTACTTCCAGATTAATTTTAAGCTAATATTTTGAAATTGTATCCACTATACCATTCATATGTACTTCTGTCATTCCCAAAAATTAATTTCAAGTGTTGTAAAACCTTCACCAGCTTGATAATGAAAATTGAATTTTCGAAACGTCGCAATCTATTAAAATTTCATTCGGAAACCTGCTTTTCGATCTCCCGGATCCAGCTAGAAGTCGTAGGCACAAGTCGTGGTCACAGCCACCGTAGCAACCAGGGGGGGGGGGAGACAGGAACACCAGCTTACTTCGAAATATCCTGCCGCATTTAAGGCAGGGCTTCCAATAATAGTTTTACTCCATCACCTTCAGTAATAAGCCAAGGCTGAAGAAAGAGGTATCCCGTGCATCAAACACCAAATTCACCGTAACTGGCACAGCAGTGTGAGCAGCAATAACACAATTCTACTAAATCTTGAAATAAATCCTGTGATTGGTGTGATTGGTTTCAATTCATCATTGAATTGAATATGAATGCATTTAATTGGTGACACAAAAGCCGTCGAAAAGCACTTTACAAATATCGGACACGCTTCTTAGTTTTGCGCCTGAGAAAGTCATGTTTGTTATGCAATTTAGCAGTATAGTTATACCACATCAGCCCTTTCTTATAACTTTTCTTATTTATAGTATACAATATTTTCATAAACGAACCTGCAGTAAATTGCCTCACAAAATAGGGAGCATGTCGAATGTCACATTTAAATTGCATTTGTGCTTATTTCATCGTTGAATATTGTCCATACATTGGATATTGGACACCCGGCCAGTCGCATTAATATCCACAAATTAACCCATATGAAAACTTACACGAAGTTGTCATGTCGGCCGTTAACAAATATAGGTTTTTGGGTTAAAATTCCATAATTTATTTGAAAACGCCGTCTCGAGAACCACGATGACAAGTCGGATCATCAAGTTTGAACTGTTAAGTAGACGAGAAATTTACTACTTATAACTGCGAGTAAACGCTTGTTATTTAGCCAGTTTTCATGAAACTTTAATTATCTCTAATTTTCAGTCGTCAGTGCTGAGCCGATTTTCTAGCTTTGTTTCCTATGTTAAGATGAATTCAGGACCTTTAAGATAATCACTTGGAAGAGTTCTTACTAGGCCATTCGGCAGCGATCACTGATATGTTCATCAGTGTCGTGTAATGAGTACAATGTAAGTTATGGTAAACTGTAATGAATGAAAATTTATTGCGCGTAAAATGTACTGTGACAAGACGCAGACCAAATCTTCACCAATTGTTTGGTTTCTTGGCTTGTTCTTCCATACAAATTCTATGGATGAAAGCAATGACCAAGTAAATGTTTGGTTGAAAATAATGTTACCGGTGCAAATTATGAAAAATATCGTTCTCAATATGTGTAACGTGCCAATTTGCCAAGGCCATATTATTCCTACAATATATTCATGTGCCTCGCTTGTTAGGCTATCCTAATGCAACGACACAGTACGTGTTTCGCCATTCGATGACAATAATTGCAGTTATCCTTATCAGTCATTTCGAGAGCGAAGGGTCTAGTCTTCCTTTTTATTATATCGCACTTACCATAAATATAATAAATGACTCTCACCTGAAATAAATTGATAGATGGAATATGAATAACTACTGAACACAATAGTTCAAATTGAAGCGAAACAAAACGATTAAATCCTTAACTTGGTTAGTTTTTATAGCGTGACTCGAGAAAATACATGAAAAAATCACAAGCGATTCATGTGTTGAAACTTTTGTGGCAATAACTTTACGATAACTTTGCGTTATCAAATAAGTGAGAAAACAATCACAATGATAAAATTATCGACATGAAGCCCATGAGCTCTGCAGTTAGAGTTAGGACGCGTTAATGAGGGATGCGGGATGTGAAGGTATCAACGATCGTATGGTTGTACATGTAATTAATTTTCAAAATGTTCATCAGTTTGTGAAGGTCTGGAAGTAAATTGATCCAACTCAAAGTTTGCGACGGCTTCCTCTCAATCATATTCTTTATTTCCTGTTTACACCGCAATTTTTAGCACTGACATGGGGATGGATGCGTACTTCTTGAGCACAATTGTCCCCTGACGTGCGTGGGGAGGGGAGAAGGTCTCAGTAAACAATGCCAGGTGTCAGTAACTTAACTGACAAATATTCAGCTCATTTGCCCCGACCTTGCCAATTTCACATCACCTCGTGAAATTTTATTCACTAATTATCCGTGAATCCACCTTCCAAGTGTTGGGACCAAGAAAATTGTCATTCTTTAGATAATGAACAAATAATATACATTACTTGGAGAAATTCAAAAGTTAAAGAATTTCAACAGCGGTTACGGCATCATCTCACATCTGCCACTCGTCATCCAACGATCACCTGACCGTCACATTATTCAGATTCATTCTGCCAGTCCCATCGGCAGTCTCTGCCTCATCGGCAGGCACTGCAACCATGCAGTCAGTTCGACGGTTGTTGCTTTATTATCAAACACAATTTTATATTACAAATTTTCATGAGACTTTACTCCTTGCACAAATGATGCAACTAACTGAACGTAACGGATAAAATGGATGCCACTAAACACGATCATACATGGCCCACTGAATTAATTATTCTTTACGACGTTCAAACTACATAACCCGTAGCTGGAATCAGTAACATGACTGAATAGAACAGACATGTAATGAATCATTTTACGCATTAAATCTTTAATACGAATGTGTTGGCACCTGGTACGTAGACCATGTCGCCTAATAAGTGAGTTGTCATTACAACAGAATTGCCCACATGAAGCCAATGAGCTCAGCAGGTACAGTTTGGTTGCGTCTGCGCGATACGGGATGTAAAGGTTTAAAAGGTTACAAGGTTTGACAGGAGTTACATCTCAAAATTTACCTCGTGGCATATTTTCTTACTTTTGATAACCCGGAAGTGATTGAAGTTAACCAGCAATGTACTTCACCACAATTATGCAATGAACGAGCACGAAAAAACTGTTAATCTTGACCACGTTATTTAGATGCACAGATTATATGGTGAGCCCGTCACACTCGTTGAAATGCTCTATATTAGAGCATTTCATGAAAATGTTTTGTCAAGGAAAAGTTCCGTTCAGGGTTATACAGAACAAACTGCCAGGTGGGAATTTAAAATAGTACAAACTGTCCCCACAAGGGAAATTAAAATAGTAATCGATTCATAATTCATAGGCATTTTGATTAATTCGCACAATCACTTTAATATTGCAGTAAGCTAGAAAATCAGTTTTAGGAAAAATAAACACACGTTATAAATGGGGGCAAAACTGCTAGGAAATGACATATCAAGATCATTTATGAGAGTTTAACCGAATTAAATGACGCAGAACATAGTTTTCAGGCTGTGCATTATGAGATAGGAAATCATGGAACAGTAAATAATGCTTGAACATCCCTGCTCATATCACTAATAAATCAGGCAAAATTACACATAGAAATGATGCAAAGTTATCAGAAAGTGACTAACTCATATTCATGTTATCTGAGAGATACTTAACACCAGAATTCTTATAAAATACAGGTCGCATATGCTAAGTAATACTGCATAGGACAAGTTAAGCTACGGCCAGTAAGATTCTATCAAATTATATGTTTGTTGGAAACGAGTCTGCTGAGTCACATTACAGACAGTTTGCTACGAAGACACTTTAAGAACATGAAAAGGACAAGTCACAATAAAATTACTTACTATTTTACTATCTCTACGTGTCACAATGTTACCAGGGGTAATCTTAGGGCAGACCAAGCTCATGTGTTTCAGCTCACAATTGTCTATTTTCTATTTCATTTATTTATTGTTTTAACTTATTGCAAACATGGTTATAATTTATCGTTTTTCATGCTTATCATGCTATGCTAATAATATTTCATGCATTTGTGTCTAATGTCGCCCTATGTTTTCCTGTCTCGTTTCAGGTATTGAATGACCCCATAAACTTTATATAATGCATGCACATAAACTTGTCTCGAGTTAGCAGAATATTCTGAATTTCTCACAGCCATCACCAAATGGTGAGTTGCATGGCTTAGTATTTGAGCGTGATTCAATTATATACATATTTTAGGCTAATTGTTTTATGCATTGTGATTCTTATTCATTCTATTGTCATTTATTGTTATGATGGTTCTTTTCACATCTCTCAGCTTGATTAATTTTTAGTGCGATGCTTGTGCTTGCAATAATTACTTTAATTGTTTCTTAAATCATTTTTGCACTTAAAAGATCTGCACTTGCATCTGCCCTTGATTGTTTTAACTCTATAATATATTCCCAAGGACTACTACACACAGGACATGCATAGCCTATGTCCAGCCTCTGCTAGCAGAGGCGATCGCCTACACTATGAAAATGCTGTAAAGGCCGCTTTCTTCCTTTTTCTTTATCGCTACGATTAAATTCGAGGAGGAAGAAACAATCCAAAGATCAAATAGAGCTTTAAAATGTTAAAAGCAAACAGCCTAAAACTCCGAGCTCTAATTAGATTGTTTTCGTTCCTCAAACGAAAATGTTTAACCCGGTAACAGGGGACCCATTGACGCTTCTCCAACCGCCAAAGTTTCGAATAATCCAGAACGCGCATGTCCGTGAACGCGGATACTAAAAAATATTAAAATTAAAACTAATAATAATGCTAATGCTGGGATTTATCCCAGCACAAGTGTCATATTACTCCGTGGCCAGTGTTTCTGGGATCGGCAAGGTGTACTGCTCAACGATTTCATGACCCGTGGAGACACAATAAATGCCAATGCATATTGTGCAACATTAAAACAATTACGGTGGGCAATTCAAAATCGACGGCGAGGTCTGTTGTCTACTGGCGTCATTCTCCTGCACGATGATGCCAGGCCGCATACGACTCAGATAACACAACAACTTCTCCAAAAATTCAAGTGGGAAATTTTCGACCATCCACCCTACAGTCCGGACTTGGCTCCTTCAGATTTTCATCTGTTTACGAAACTCAAGGACTTCGTGGCAGGGACAAAGTTTCAAACTGACGAAGAACTGAGAGAACACGTTACTGCGTATCTCAACACACTGGCAGAGGAGGAACATGACACTGGTATACAAAAACTCGTGACACGATACGACAAATGCTTAAATTTGTCCGGTGATTATGTAGAGAAGTAGTGTAATACATGTTCTTCTCAATAAACATGTTTATATTTGTTAATATTTACTTCCTTTTGTTCAATTCCTAAACGGGTACTACTTTCCGGATGACCCTCGTGATTCATTTCATTAGAATAGAATAGAATAGAATAGAAGTGTCGGCGCTGAAGAAATAGGCCCATGGCCTCCTGCCGATTCTTGAACTTTTCGTGACTTGATTCACAAGGGATCCGGCCTTTGGAACCCGATCTTTCCATAGCTGACGATTGATTGAGATAGCTGCTGGACTTATTGCCTGGTCCGTAATTTGCTAGGCATTTTAAGAC
>NW_025945939.1:0-7114 GCF_000764305.2 Hyalella azteca | reverse complement strand
TTCATTTAAGTTATGAAAACAATCAAAACCTGGCAACTGAAATTCAACAGGTAAAATTTTCCCCCCGTGATTTTTAGGGAGTGTTTCTGTAATACAAATAATGTCTATGTGCTCGTTTTCAATCACACTTAATAGTTCACTTCTTTTGTTCAAAACGGAATCCGAGTTCGTGTAAAAACATTTTACAGCTTTTTCTGCACTTTCACTTTGATTCATGCGTTTATTTCTTACATTATTTACAGGCCTGGTTCTATGGACATGACTTCTTACTTGTCTTCCAGCTCCGCTGACTGACCGTGAGCGGTCGGCGTTGTCTTGACATCGTGAAATTGTTTGACCCGAGTCTCCATGCTTTTCCGCCTGAGTCTCTCCTGCCATTTCTTGATATAACAGAGGCGTTGAATTCATGGTCGTGGCTTGAAATTCTTCGATGCGAGTCAAATTTCATAGTTTTGGGCGCGAGAAAGCGTGTACGTCGCAAGTTTTGGGCCGGTGAAATAATCATGGGGTGAATTTAAGTGTAAGCAATTTGAACTGAGTAGCGTCTGAGTATTCTGAGTAGCGTCTGCCTGTGAAAACTCGGTAACCGAGTCACGGCAGATCACGAGATGTCTATACTGACGTGATGCGTCGGACTCAAAGCGTACGACATTATCAGAACTACTACGGCTTCCTGAAGAATTATCCCTACCGCCTTACAGGCAGTAACTGGGACCAAAAATAACTTTGGAAACAAGTTTAGTTGGCGTGCAATGAATATGTTATTGCCGAGTGCCTCGCACCCGACCCACAGCTACTGAAGACTGTGTCAAAAGTCTGTGTAACAAAAAATGGTTACATCGCCAACTAATTTATTCTTGAATAACGACGTTCACACATAACTGCATGCGACTTGTCTCACAAGTATATGTAAATTTGCTGCTCATATACTACATGTAGTTCATTTCAGAACAATAGTTTGTATATGATAAAGTTTTGTATATGATAATGTAGAAATTCGGCAAAAAGCATAAATATGCAGCAACTGAAAATTTGCCAATTAAACTTGCACGTAGTCGTGGTGTTGAACATACAAATGGATATTAGCAAGAGCTAATCCAAACATCCGCGTTAAAATTGCAAAACTCACCAAGTAAAATGGATAAAACGCTCATTCGAGGATTTTATATCCATAATCCCAGTGATCAATATGCGTTTCACCGGAAAATTACAGACAACATAAATACCCATGAATTACCTAACACGATCGCGCATTTATTAAAAACATCCGTCATTCAGGTATTACATCCAAAATACTATTTCTGAATACTTTCGGCTATAGTTTTTAAAATATATAATAAATATATAGCCAGTAGCTTGAGTAACCACAAAACTGCATGCCATGTCATTTGCATGCAGTTGTGTCAGCCATGATCTACGTGTTGGTTTTCATTGATACATTTTTGAAGGTTTCTGTATATGTATACTTCCGGCCAAATGTCCAGCTTATAATATAAAAAAATAAAAATATTCCTATTAATTTGAAATCAAATGTAAGGTACAAGCGACGGATGTTAAGAATATCTATAAAAAATTTAGCGAGAAGAGGTTGTAGTTGTAATATATTCTTGAATTGCTTCTTTAAAACTTTTTCATTGAATTCGCGAGCTTAACATCAAAAGTTGGTAATATGTTTTGACCATTTAACATAAAATTATGAAAGGAAAAATATGATAATTTTATTTGCAGAAGTTGGAAAATTGCGAGCTTCACCAGCAGAGATAGAATTTAAATTGCTAAGAGAATATTTTTGACTGGATAGTTTGGGAGACGCTAACAAATATGATTTCCATACCCTGTGGAGGAAGCCTAGGGAAATTCTGAGTCAATCAATGTCGGTCGCGCACTTCTGTATTATCGATTATGGAAAGATATGCAATTAGGTTAATTTTCAAAGATAACTTAAACTCAAACAATTTCTTTCCAATCTTCACATGCGGCCAAACTATACCTGCAGAGCTCGAAGGCATCTCTACTAGTGTCGGCAATTCTGTTAAAATGACAACCCACTCACTTATGTAAGAACATGGCCACCGTATCAGATGACAATTTTTTACTCTAAGTTACTGACATTAGAGTTACAATACATAAAATGATTTAAAATTGTGTCTTTCTGAGGGGTTATGATACTGAATCCAGACGATGGCTATAATGTTGGACGCTGTGAAAGAAATAATTATTTAGTTAGGGATAAAATCGTTTTTTAATAAATAAATGAAAATTTATATGTTCAGTAGTTCTGGCTCGGGTTCCATTATTCTTCTAGCCTGTGCACAGCTTAATTTCCAAAAACTTCGCCATATTTTTCAACCCAAGCCTGTGTATATTGCAGGTAGGGTTAGATATAACGAGAAATGGTGAGGAAGTAAGACGATCGGTGCTTGTATATTCTATCAGTAAGTGTTAATTCCAGCAGCCCTGCCTCAGAATATGATATGCTGTGATAGACTAAAAATTTAGTTTATAATAAACGAATTCCAATATGAATCCACTAGTGTAAACATTTCTTAGTGCCCAGCTTCTGAAAATTGAACTCGCACCAGCACCAAAGTATCACAAATCACGGCCAATAATTCATCGTATCTCTGATTACAACAAAGCGAATTTCTCGTAGGGAATATTTTTATGATAAAAAACGTCAATAAACAGTCTGGACGTCTCTAGCGGGTTGAGAGCTCTTATACCTCAGAGCTGTTCACTGGATCGACACTTCCCCGAACTCTCCTGCGCAACTGTCCCAAACATAATTCTGGAATCGATTCATCGATTGCGTCATTTATTTATCATAAATTATCAATGCATTCCATTAATCCCACATTTATCGAGAGGAATGACTTTACAAACACCAGAACCGTTGCTGAAGCATGCGCCTCAGAAAGTTATGTTGGTTCGAATTATGCGTCATCATTATATTCGCATTTAACCAAAATTGCCACGGATTGATTTCCTATCCGTTTCTTAGCGTAAAGAATTATTCAGACAAGGAAACTGCTTCTGAATTGCATCGCAATTTTACGCATACAGTATAGCAATACGGGCCAATTCGCAGTGACCAACACATTTCTTTAAAAAAATGAAGATTCGAACAAAATTTTGAATATACATTCCTAACCACCCAACGGTGATTTTAGCTTGTAAAGCCGAAGAGCAACACAATAATTTGCACTTGAATTATATGTAATAAAGTTTAAAATATTCTTAATAATGTTTGGTCAAACGTTCAACAGTGGATTTAACGTATTGACGTATAACTCGTGAACGAAGGAGAAATTGCAAAATTTTCACGAGGTAAACATCACCATTAGTTCCTAATAAATACGTGTGCAAAGTTAAATTGAGCTCCGTTTGATACTTTTGTAGTTATTTCTTGGTCACTGGAAATTTGAAAACCGGCTGCCAATTCGGCCTAAAAAGATGCCGGTCGTTTTTCCGTATAGCCTTATATCTCGCAAACGAAGGAAAAATCTAAAAAATGCTGTGAGCTGAACATCATTGCTGCGTGGTTAGGAATTTATATTCAGAGTTTCGTTCAAATCTGTTAGGCAGTTTAGAAAAGAAATGTCTTATGGTCACTGCAAATTTCGGCCCGTTTCACCATTTAACTCACGTATGAAGGTGATTTTGAGAGAATTTTCACGAGCTAAGCATCACCATTAGGTCCTAATGAATACGTTCACCAAGTTTAATCAAGCTGCGTTCGTTAGTTTGGGAGATACTCATTGGTCATTGAATAGGGAGATATTCCTTTGAGACTGACCGCGAGACCGGCCATGAGTCCGACCGTAAAATTGTCGGAGACGTCTCCAAACTGTCAACTTTTCATTGTTGACGCTCCGAGTATGAACTCCTTCATGAACAGACTAGATAAAACTATGCAGAAGTATATAATCATGTCAGAAGTGCCTAGTACTCCACAAACCTGTTGAAAGTCCAGTAACTACTCAATTTAACGTCTGTTTTGGACGTTACAATTTTACTCCTAGAACTCCTATTAGCAAGCCACGAAAATTACAAGAATCAACAGTCAAAACCGGTCTTTAGCGCCGACACTGATATAACTATTACTTGAACGAGTTGGGAGATCTTCGTTTCATTTCTACACATGCTAGTGAAAGTGACAAATCGATGAAAAAAATAAGATATAATAAGAACTGAATCAATGATTAGTTCCGAAATTCTCGGGCTGTGAAATGTTTTCAAGCAAACTTTTTTAAGTTTTTCCAGTTGGGTGATTTGCTACTTTTTCCCATGGTTTTTGTTCGGCGGACTGGTTTAAGTTGAGGCAGGGAGCCCAGTTGGCAGTGGTTCCAGTTCAGAGCATGGTTGGACTATCTAAGGTTGACCCACGAGAAGTTCCACCTTTCAGTTCAGCTTTCTTGTTACGTCACTGAGATTGAGAAACGTAAACAAACCCGTCATTCCCATGACGGATTGGTTGACTGGTTTGAACGCATTTCGGTGATTGATTAATGCCGGGTCCATCCAAATGAATAAATAATAATGGAACAAAAAGGTCCATCCGCGAAAATGAGCTCATTGTCAACCTTATACTAGTTCAACCATGATTCACAGAGTACTCGGATTAAAGTAGAGATGTGCGGGTTCGATCCCAGCTCTGTGCACCAGTTTCTGGCCAGAATCGGCAGGGAGGCCGGGCGTTAAGCAAGGCAGAATGGAGCAGTGAGTTGCGAGTTTAAGACCGCAACAAGCTATGAATGTTCTGTGATTTTAAGAATCGGCGACAGGCCTACGGCATAACAAACGCTGAAAACAATATTATTATTATTATTATTACGTTAATTAACCTTGTCTAGTGTCCAGATTTTAGTCATTATCATGTGCGGTGATATCTCGACAAAAAGTGCGGATTCCTCGGAGACTTCGTGGAAGACGGAAGTGTGTGAGTACGTACAGTTGAGACTTGAGACTGCCCTAGCTAGGTCACGCACCGGACATCATGCCATGCAGGTGTTCTGCCCTATTTAGCTCTCTTTAAGCTGTCTGACAGACTGACAGCCCCTTCTGCTCTTGTGGATCACCTGAAACCATAGAGCATATGCTGCTGCACTGCCCTTAGCAGTCAGCATTTTATGAGCAACGATACAACCTGTTTGATCTAAAAATTTCTAACTTAACTTTGTTAACTAGGTAACCAACTAAACTAGTTGTCTAGTTCTTTATTTAGACTAGTTTATTTACCATATTGCTAACCAGTAAGGCAGTACCTAACTGGACAGTAACTGGTCTGGTCAGGTAGACATGTGGGAATTAACAACTCAGATAAAAAGCTCTTTTCTCAATAGGCAACAGTCAACACAAATGTGTCAGTCACTTGTAATGGAAAAAAAGCACTCCATGCACTGGCATGCCGTTTAGTATTATTTACAGTTCAGTATTAAATTGTCACCATTAATGTATTATTTAGCCTAGGTAGTGACTGCAATTGATTCATGCATTGTCTCCAACTGGTATTATTGCAGATTAACTACATCCAAAAAAAAGGGTGTTTTTTTTTTAATTATATGTTTTTTGGGGTGTAGATTACGTCATTACGAATCTGAAATCCATTTTTGGCGGTCGGCATCGGAAAACCGATTTTTTTCCGACCCAAAAATCGCGCTAAAAATGCCTAAAATCTGCGAAATCGGCACCTTTATATAAAGGTGAGTGGGTAACGTAAGTTACGTAACCCCCATGTTAGTAAATAAAGGTGAGTGGGTAACGTAAGTTACGTAACCCCCATGTTAGTAAGTCGCGAAAAAAATTGGTTTTCCGATGCCGACCGCCAAAAATGGATTTCAGATTCGTAATCTACACCCCAAATCCCAAAAAACATATTATTAAAAAAAAACACCCTTTTTTTTGGATGTAGTTAATCTGCAATAATACCCTCCAACTTTACACAAGTGTACAAAATTTTAGATTGATTGGAGAGGTAGAAGTGTGTCAAATATTGATTAGGTACTATAAGATTTGTAGCAGACAGACAAATAAGAAATGAAGTTAAAGAGAAGTGTTGTAATAGGTAATATGCATTTAAAAATTACTTTTTAAAGACAACACTTCTAAAGAATCCAGTGTCTTTGATGTTACATCATAGTGACAAACCAGAGATTTTTTAGAATCAGTTCACTTTTAATTTCCTCATTTAGTCAAGATTTAAACAAATTTCTTATGTATGATAATGCTGGTATCCATGATACTTTGCTGGTCTACTTATAGGACTCAAAAATGAACTTGAGGGAGAGTCTAAAAAACTCTCTGCTTTGCCACTATGTGTTACATTGTTACACATGTACAATGAATTTCTAATTTTATAGTCAAATATTTAAAAGGGTAAACGAGGTATATTCCGTCACATTAAGGACGCATGAAGAAATGAAAAACTTAAAAAAAATAACTGTATGCATTACTCAAGTTCTGTTTGCTTTAGGTGACTCTCAAAACACCGTAGTACGCGTCGGCAACGATGAAACGTCACAAAATGTTGCCATATTCCATGGTCAGGATGATGTGCCAGGTGCGCGGAAATTTATTTTGTCATTTTAACGACCTGCGCAGTGCGCAGTACTTCTTTTTTTCAAATATAAAATAGACAAAATAGCATACATAGTGGCAAAGCAGAGAGTTTTTTGGACTCTCCCTCAAGTTCATTTTTGAGTCCCATAAGTAGACCAGTAAAGTATCCTGGATACCATAAAATGGGGTAACTTAGACCGGCGGGGTAACTTAGACCCATGGTCAGGAAGGTGCAGCGTGTACGCCGGAGGTTCGTTTTTGGATGTACACCAGTATGCCAGGAAAGAAAGTTGCCAATATGCTTGCTAAAAACGGAAGTGTAACCCTCGCCAATGCTGCATGATCGACACAGGCACACGTACTTTACGATTGATGCCTGGCGATCGTCACAAACACACGTGCTTTACGATCTATATATCCGATGCCCAATGATCAATACTGAATTGCGCTCTCTTTACGATAAAAGTGGAAGATGCCTAATGATCGACACAAGCGCGCGCGATTTACGATCGGTTTAGCCGATGCCCAATGATCAATGCTGATGCACGCTCTTTGC
>NW_025945938.1:0-1031 GCF_000764305.2 Hyalella azteca | reverse complement strand
TGAGTCAAGGTAGAAATTCCCTTGGATTAGCACTACCAGCTACAAGGCGCGTTTATGGAAGCTTTCAATTTAGCACTGGAGTCATAGGGAAGGTTTACATAGCTCGAGCATGGCTCTCTAGCTATGGTAAATACTGACCGTCTGTCTCGGACTTTCATAGCCGTCTAGACACAACGGCGGAATAGACGCAGACGCCCTCCACTCAGACATGAAACATTCTCATCGAAATCTTAAACGCAAATTGTATTT
This sequence comes from Hyalella azteca, assembly GCF_000764305.2. Classification (NCBI taxonomy): domain Eukaryota; kingdom Metazoa; phylum Arthropoda; class Malacostraca; order Amphipoda; family Hyalellidae; genus Hyalella; species Hyalella azteca. Next base: position 782 of record NW_025945938.1, on the reverse strand, counting down.
TATAAACGTTTAAAAAAACAACGAACACGGCATTTTTCTCTGTTAGTATTAGGACAATTTCAACATGTTAAACATTTAAAATTCGCAATGAACCATTTTTTTGCATCACTGAATTGTTATGAGCAATTATTTATTGATATAAGCGGATGAAGACAAGCAAGAAATTACTTTAACGCTTAATTTCATAGAGCATAAACTTTACCGTACGTAGAATATGCCTTTTTTCGGAGTTTATTACGGATTCTTAGCAACTTTACACTAAATTTCGCAGACTTTTGACATAAAATGTGGCTTTGTGGGGTCAAAGTGTTCGCGTTGCAAGCGTGACGTCAAGGAATGAGTAATGCGTTGCGTTGTAGGCGGGCAATTGTCGGTGCTGGATTAAGCCATCCACGTCTTCCTGACAGGTATCTAAAAGTTGGATATAACTTGCATAGTGGCAAAGCAGAGTTTTTCTCCTTCAAGTTCATTTTTAAATTTTGAGTCTTATAAGTAGACCAGTAAAGTAGGTATCATGGATACCAGCATTATCAATTTATCATACATAATAAATTGGATTAAATCTTTATTAAATGAGGAAATTAAAAATTAACTGATTCAAAAAAGTCTCTGGTTTGCCACTATATATTGATGTAAGAGAACTGAGATGCACAGCAGTGATGCCGGCGTACGTTATGTGTAGAGCAGTGGGCGAGGCGTTGCAGGGGCATGCATGAGAGACAATAAAGTGCAAAGGGTGAAAATTTAAACTGACATAACTGACAAAAAAACGTGTACAGAGC
>NW_025945937.1:32613-75594 GCF_000764305.2 Hyalella azteca | reverse complement strand
GCTGGCTGCCCAGGACATCACAGCTGGTGAGTGCCATCATGATGCTGGCTGCCCAGGACATCACAGCTGGTGAGTGCCATCATGATGCTGGCTGCCCAGGACATCACAGCTGGTGAGTGCCGTCATGATGCTGGCTGCCCAGGACATCACAGCTGGTGAGTGCCATGCAGAGCCACTGTAGTGCAGTAATAAAAAAATATAACTCAGGACTCACTGCAGTGAGTGACAGAGAGCGCTTTTTCTCGTCGACGAAAACGTGAATTCACGGACGGACTTGACAAGCACAATAGTGCATTTTTCCAGAAATTAGAAAATGCGCTAAAAAGGCATTGAAGTTGGTGCAGCTAAGTCGGATATTTGAGACCTGGGTACGGTTGCTTGCTTTCTTTGGTGCCACTTGGGAAGAAGTATCAAAGGTGGTGCATCGGCGTAGTCTTGCTTTACACCATTAGTTAGCTTTGTGGCATAACTTGAAATTAATGTTCTCATTGTTTCCCTCTTCATCCTTCTCATTCCCACTACGTCCTCTTCATTAGATAATACTTCTTGCGTATTATAATTACCATTGAATGTAGTATACTGTATTATGATGTGTTATATAACATCATACCTCGTCAGGCACGCTGACGGTGGGTGACCTGGTGATGGTGAACGGTCTGCTGTTTGGTATCCGCAATTATCATATAATATACTATATTATGTTGTCTTATTTAACATCATCCCTCGTCAGGCACGCTGACGGTGGGTGACCTGGTGATGGTGAACGGTCTGCTGTTCCAGCTCTCCATCCCCCTGAACTTCCTGGGCTCGGTGTACCGGGAGGTGCGGCAGGCGCTGCTCGACATGCAGGCCATGTTTGGCATCCTCAAGCAGAGTTCGGCTATAGCCGTGAGTTTATTGCCATGTGTGGTCTCTTCAACTTTTAGATTGTTTTACATCAATTCGTACCTATATTACTACATCAATTCGTACCTATACTACTATAGTAAATAAAACTGTCAAGAATTCATGTTTCTATTACTTTGCGTTTTTACTTTGTTTGCGATTGTAGGGGCAAATGCCTAGGTGAAATTTCTTTTTGATTCTTTTCTGTACACGAGAGTTTATGCAATTTAAATATTCGTCTCCAATTTCATACTGGGAATATTTACCTTTACAAAACAAGGCAACTACACGTTTTGAATGCGCAGTTCCAATTTTTTCAATTAATGGTATTTTTGATAGTTGTTTCATTTTTCATTACAGCGACAGAGAATTTTTCATAGTTAGATACTACTTAGAAAATTGTGATATTTCAGGAACTGCCGAATGCCTCGCTGCTCCAAGTCTCAACACTCAACTCGAGCATAGAGTTCCAAGACGTATCGTTTAGTTACGTTCCCGGCCACAAAATCCTGGACAACTTAAGTTTCACTGTCGCTCCGGGCAGCAAAGTCGCCGTTGTGGGAGGTTCAGGCTGCGGCAAGTCCACAATAGTTCGTCTTTTGTACAGATTTTACGCACCACAGAGCGGCTCTATCCGCGTGGCGGGTCAGAACATCAATGCTGTAACACTCGACAGCCTGAGGAACTCCATCGCCGTAGTGCCTCAAGACTGCGTCTTATTCCATGACACGATAGAGCACAACCTCAGGTACGGCAGACTTGACGCTACGCCTGAAGAAGTTCACAAGGTTGCCGCCATGACGGAACTACACAACACGATCCTTGCGTGGCCCAACCAGTACCAAACTCAGGTTCGTCCCTGTGTGTGTGGGTGTGGTTGTATATTGTCAATCCTGGTAATGGAAACTATTTGATCAAGACCTTCCACCTCAATGGTGATGTTCATCTTGACTTTCGGTGCGAGATAGCTAAATAGCTGAAGCGCTAGTAAACATTTGGCCACTAAACTAACTAACTAACTTGATCAAGTGGTGATAGGTCAGTTTATCAGACCACTACGTCGTTCCTTCTGTGCATTTATTTCAGTATTCAGTGATGCATTGACGTGATCAGCTAGAATCAGTTCACTGCAAATATATATAAGATAACTGTTCTATATCTGTCTCTTATACACATCTAGATGTGTATAAGAGACAGGTGCGGTTGAGGGTGACGGGTGCCATGTCGCTCCTGGTGGGGGCTAAGCTCGTCAACGTGCAGGTTCCCTTCATCTTTAAAGACGCCGTCAACTTCCTGAACGACCAGACGGGCGGTGCCCTGGGTATGAGTACGGCTCCTGAAGCAGTGCTGACTACTGCCACAGCACTCATGCTCGGCTGTGAGTAAAATGCTTATTTAAATTAGGTGTTGTCGCCGTTATTTAGTTAAAAATTTGAAAATATTATGCAGCCTTTTTAAATTAAGTGTTGTCGCTGTTCTTTAGGTAAAAATTTGAAAGTATTATGCAGCCTTTTTAAATTATGTGTTGTTGCCGTTCTTTGGGTAAAAATTTGAAAATATTATGCAGCCTTTTTAAATTAAGTGTTATTGGCGNGCCAGAGTTACAGAGTTGGTGCTGCCAGAGTTACAGAGTTGCTGCTGCCAGAGTTACAGAGTTGCTGCTGCCAGAGTTACAGAGTTGCTACTGCCAAAGTTACAGAGTTGGTGCTGCCAGAGTTACAGAGTTGTTCCCTGCAGGTTGGAGAACGCGGTCTGAAGTTGTCTGGCGGGGAGAAGCAGCGTGTGGCCATCGCGCGGACGATCCTCAAAGACGCGCCCATCCTCGTGTTCGACGAAGCGACCTCCTCTCTCGACTCCCTCACCGAGCAGGTGCTTCCCTCTTCACGGTTCTTGCGGCCTAAGTACAAGTAGCGGACTAGTTATATACATATATACATACATACATACATATACAGTCCTCGTTTTCGACGAAGCGACCTCCTCCCTCGACTCCCTCACCGAGCAGGTGCTTCCCTCTTTAGAGTTCTTGCGGCCTAAGTACAAGTAGCAGCCTTAGCACATGCAGTGTGTAAAACTTGTGTGTTACACATAGAATTAGTATTAAGCCGGGACTACCATATTGTCGCATATAGTTTCATCTTACTATTTCATATTAATATTTTCATATTTTAGTTTCATATTAATATATTTCATATAGTTTAATATACAGTTTCATGTAGGTATAGCTTCATATTAATATTTTTTCATTATTGCAGTAGGTACCTTGTTAGTGAATAGATGATAAATTAAAAAGATATTTCCTGATGTGTCCCAGAGCATCATGACAGCATTGGCGCGAGCGACAGCTGGCCGCACGTCCGTCTGCATCGCGCACCGTACATTCTAGCTGTGAGTAATTATCGTGCTGCTGGCTTCGTGTAAATGGGTACTGGGTACTGAGGTGGCAAGAAACGTTTATACTCGAATCCAGTAGCACGGTAAATAGTTGCGGTTAGTATTGGAAAGCAGCACTAGCCGTCACTACTGTCCCTGTATACAAGCACCCTAAGCGAATTTTGAGTTTACTGCCATAAGACCGCATAAATGTCTTGCACTTTGTGCATTCGTACAGAAATCTAAGTGGAAAATGTCGTTAATTAATAATTTATTCACTGAAAACACTAATGTTTGGTAGTTAACATAAGGAATTTTAATTCAGCCAAGTCATGCTTACTAATTCTCATTTTAGAAGCCAAATCTATAGTTTTGATGCACGATTTGCCCATTTGTTGCCATACTATGCAAGGATTTTAAGTTTTGCTTGTAGTTTCAGACAAGATCGAAACATTTATTTTTGCCGACGCCTTCCTTGCTGTTTGGCTGAAATTTTTAGGGACTACTCTTCGAGGAAATGCCTCATGCTAATTTATTATCCGCTTCTAGAGGACTATCGAGTATTTTAGGCAGTGATGTCGTCTGATTTATCAAGATAGATGAGTAATAATTTCTGTGGTCCCTTCATCGAATTTGTTGGTCATTCTTTCACGAAACTGTTAGGGATTCTTCACTTCTCCATATGCATAACGCATACATTTTTTATAACTAATTGTATCTTCAGTTATCAAAAACAAATCGTGCTGCGCTTTCTTTTTGAGGAAAGTGCGGGTGCATTTTTTTATAATATCTTATTAAAACCTCGTCTCCATTGGCTGAGTCCAGTTCCGGAAAATGTTTGGGTGCTAGTGTCACAGTCATGCAGAAGCTGCTGAACTTGCAAAGTAGAAACGGATAGGATTCTTTCCTTCATGAATGAGAGTGATATCAGCAACCCCTACTGCTACTTCAACTCGAACAAATGGTTACTTACTATGACTTACTCATTGGACTTTCGATGTAAATATTTTTGTACATTGTGAACTCTGTTTACACTGTTGCATATATGAATAGGATCTTCCCATGTTGTCATTACCCTTTTCTTTTGTACATGCATTACTATTCAACCTATCAATTACACTATCGTTATAAATTCCGAACTAGTCTCCGCACTCAAGACTTGTCCTCAAGTCATCCATGTTCCTGTACGTGTGCAAAGTCATACTTGTCTATGGCACCTAAACCTCAAGAGCGTCTCGGTAATTCCTCTAATTTTACCTGTTATTTATGCAGTTTACATTTTTGTACTTTTCTGGTGTTTTGGGAGTAAATGTAGAAATGCTATTTGGGATACTGAGCATATTTGAAAAGATATTTTACCTCCGCATTTTGGATCTTTCTTGAGGTTATGCAGAAAGTTTTCTGTGGGTAGATGCCTCTAGGCGATGGTGACGATGTTACGTTAAATTGTTACATATTTATTAACGCTTACGTATCCCGTGTACAGGGTATAGTTGATAATGAGATTGCGAGTTTTTATCTTCCCTGCAAAATTTTGGAGTTGGAAAAGGGTTTAATTGAGATACCATATAATGTCTGATGTTTTTTTAACGTTTAAATCACAGTATTTAACTGTTGTCGCCCACCGCGCATACATACCTCACGTTGCACTGGGCTGTGAACTAGACCAAGTTCGAAGTCAGTTACGTATGGCCACATCGGACGGGGCGGAGCGTTACGTTTAATAAGCGGAAATATACATTACGAAGGATCTTAGTGACGTTCTCATTGAACAACTTCGACTAGAACACCAAGTTTGAGATATGATTTCGGCTAATATTGACATACAGAGATAGTGGTGGTGAGAAACCTCATCATACGAGACAATTCATCATTAAAGAAATAAGCCATAAAATATCATCATTGTATAAAGTGCATTTTGCAAACATAAGTACATTTAGTTTAGGTTAAATTGGTGAAGGATTAGATGTCCTAACAATGGAATGTCTCTGTCTCTTACAATGAGTTGCCATTGAACCAAAGATGGTACACAAGGCTTCGGCTGCCGTAGACATGAACGGCTCTTACGTAAAGCATTTATAATTTCAGCAAATGTTTATATAGTTAACAGAAAAACATGCGGGTGAAGAGCTCGAGCCTGGAATCCGCGAATCTTGATTCTCAAACAATAAAGGAGAATCGCGGACGGAAAAATCAAATAACGGAGAATTTTATCTCGCGTGAAGAAGATTGGACAAAGTTCCACATGCAGTTTTTATCCGATAATGGTTCTTAACAAAAAATGAAGAATGTCCTAATCTAAATGTGCATCACAGATTGACAAACGCAGGCGTAGCACCACAGAAAATACAATGCAGATATGCTTATCAATAACGAGGATAATGACTAACATTGGAGTACATGAAGCACAGAATTTTTCAACTATTGAAGTATGAGAATCACATACACAAGACGACTAGTAAGAGACCACAGAGACTGCATCAAATATTCAAGGAAATTATCATCTCAGAAAGACCACAAATCTCCGAGCAAAAATCTGACGTGAAGGTTCTGCTTTGCCTTTAAAAAATGTCGGCTACATAATCGGCCTATTTAATCAACAGTACAATCTCTGATACTACAAAAATTAAAAAACAATGTCGGCAAGCGTCATACGCTTACACTCGGATCTGCCACGACCCGTTCAGCCAACATGATAGGCTAAGACGCTTGGGTATAACAATACTGAATTTATGGAATCTATCGAAGTTGCATCAGTAGAAATCTTATCTATAAACCGTCTTTACCACTCGCTACTTATCCGTTAAACTACACTACTTATCTTTGGCTCGAGTCTGCGGCGTAAGGAATGTTCCTCTTTACCTTAATTAATTATAGGAGGAGTTCTATCTCCATACATTCCTAAATTTATCAAAATTTTCCAACTACACACTGGAAATTCTAAGCGAGAATGGTTCCAGAATAATAACTGCACACACATCAAACTTCCTCAAAACATTGCAAGTCGCGTTTAATTAAACCACATGATTGGAAACAGCTAACACTATATTGTCGATTGACGAGACCATATTCCAGAGTAACTAACAAGGCTGGAACACAAATTTTCGAATTATTTTAATACGTGAAATTGATAGGAGCAATATATTTTAGAGGTTTGTTTTTACCGTTTTCGAGTTTTTAATATTACTCAAGTGAAATATAATTATTCCAGATAGCGCGACACCAGCAGAAATTTTACACGCAAGTTAAGGAGGGATGGGAATCATTAAGGCTAAGGCAGTGGCGAGCTTGGCTTGCAGTACCTCAAGTCTAACAATATCCCTTACAATATTTCAAATACACTTTTCTAACCTTTATACCACTTCTTTGTCAATACCTGTGTGATAACGTTCATACCGTCGTACAGCAATACCAACGTTTTCGCGAGAAAAAGTTCCTAAAAAATTATAACAGAAAAGCGAAAATTACAAAAAAAAAGCCTGGACACAAACTAGAATTGACGTGATATCTCAGCTCGACAGCCCTTAAAGTTGCACGAGCATAATAACAAGTGACAAACGACTCTCCTTAGTAAATATTTCGTGAATAGAAATAAGACGAGATAACAATTTGAATGTAGAAAATAAACCTAACGAAATAATTGACTCACGTGAAATGATGACAAATTAGAAGCTAGGTAATTTGAATAATGAACAGTCAAAAGCACTCGGAACTGAATTGCGATAATGTGGTCACAGCTGTTAAGTTGTTGCTTAACCGCGCATATCTGCCATTACCCTATAAGGCGTACGAATGGATACTGCTGGTAGAAAATTAAATTACTTGCAAATTGGTTATTTCTGTAAAGTGAAAAATGAGTCTTCATAGCTTGGCAAGATATTGGCTCCAAATTTTCATTAGGGCTGAGGCTTGATTGGCATTTAAGAACACGTATATCGTTTCAGTGTCTACCAGGATTAAATGGCTCTTAGAAGAGAATAATTTTAAAGATTTACAAACAACATCGAGATGGAGATAGAGAACAGGTATCACCCGAACATATAAGGTTGTGACCAATTGAGTAAGTAGATCACATCGAGTTAAAAGCAGCACACTAATCGTATATGTATATGTGAATACTTATTTGATAAACAACACGCCATGAATTCTGAATTTAAAATTACCACGAACATAAATCGAATGACTGAATAACACACGTAAAAATGGTCAAGTTTATGCACATTTTTTTACGCACTGAGTATAAAGCTTTCAAAGGAGGGGAATGGAGAGTTGAATTCAATAATCGAAAAGCGATTCTTACTTCAGTTCGTGTAAAGTTCATTAGAATAAAATAGAGTTGAAGTTTCATATAAATTTCCGAATAAGACTTTAGGGGTTTAAGAATTCAATATAACAGGAATTTAAAATTTCAGAGGATATCTATCCTCCACACCAGGATAAACAACTAGTAAACTATATTTTAAAGCAACAATAGGTTAAAAATTTAATACAGTTAAGACAGTGAACACAGGAAGATAAGCGTAGCACTGAGAAGACATTAGAAAAGTGTACAGTAAATAGATGAGTGCAACAAATGGCAACGAGTATATGTATTTATCACAATCTATTAGCAACTATAATGACTAGCCACCTTAGTCAACTTAGTAGCAACTCAGCAAGCTGCTCGATAACATCCAAGTCTGCCAGTGAAGGAACCTACCAGTCCAACATGACGATGCATATTGAACTATGGTTACCTTGCATCGTCCTCAGACCGATTATGCTGATACTTGCCCACTCATGATAGAGATTTGATAGGGCTGCTTATAATTGTTTATATTACCGATTATATTGGAGTTATCTCGTAGTCATTCAATTACAAGAACACACAGTTGCACATTCACAAAAAGAAACAGACTCTGTTTATCTTTATATGAAACATCTTGATAAATTATCAAAGCTAAATATCTTTGCATTGTTAGCGAGCACATGAGCATAATCTCACAGGGAGACAAGAATTCAGATCGCAAGACTTGATTAACATACAAGCTTTCTCAGAGGCAACGTAAGTTAAGCGAATTACATAACATCAATTGCCTATATGAGTCCGGGAGTGACAAATTGTGTCAACTAAGACACTGTGTCACACTTACGTAAATACTGACACTGGGAATACATTATGGAATCGTCAAATAAATAAGTAGAATTTCACTTCACCTTCTTGTGATAATTTTGTCGAGCCTGTTCTCAGGGTGTTTAAATTGCTTGTTCAGGATACTTTGCGCCAACTATATGACAATGGCAACAATTATAACATTCCCTTAAAACAATAAATTGACGAGTCTCTCTTTAAAGAATGTAATAGTAACTAAATGCTAGAAGAACATGTCAAAGAGGAAGTATTGGCAAGTTAAGAATAATTCATCCTAACGTCACGGAAATACAATAACAAAATCCTCACTTATGATGACAAGTGACTAGGCAATCGCACATCACATAAATAAGCGTGCAAATTCAAATTGAAGAATCGCGTAAGAAGTTACCCAGAGCATGCAGGCAGGCAGGTTTAATTTTCTTAGCACCAAGTAGTAAGTTACACACACATTTATAGCAGAGCGAGCGTTCAGATAGCGGAATCCTGACAAAAAAAAAAAAAAAAACGCTGCGACGACAGACGCGGGCGGCGTAAGTAGCGAGGAGTTGGCTCGACAAGCGCGATGGTGAGGAGGTCGTAAAAAGAACCAGCTTCGTTAGAACGTCAATATGGGACCCGTCTCGTGGTCCAGAATATCTGTAAACACAGACATGATCACAAGCTGAAACACACCCGTAAGTGACGAGACAAGATGGACGTTGTAGGTCACAGTCAAAACGTTTCTATAAGTGAAATAGTTAACGAAATACTAACCAAAGACTAGTATGGGAGATGGACAAGTAGCAACATCCAATTCATTTCAAATTATTCAGCTACTGAAACCCTCAATCACCTCAGTAACTAATTGAATTTGTCTAACAAGCTTGAACATAAATCTAGTGCCAATTCACTTCCAAAATCCCGGTATATAAAACTCTTACCCATCAACTATTAATTTCCACGCAAGCTAGAGCCTTTCCATTCTTCATTGGTCTCTTGGACGATTAATTGATCCATTTACCCACGCGTTACCTACATCGTGATGAAGCTCACCAGTGATGATGTGGAACCACGGCAAGGTGACGTAGGTGATGTAGGCTCACCAGTGATGATGTGGAACCACGGCAAGGTGACGTAGGTGAGGTAGGCGTTGAAGGGCACGGACTGCGCACGACGGTTCTCCTTCCAGAAGTGGAAGGTCTGCGTGAAGCCTCGCGTGCTCCACAGCGGGTTGTACGCTCCGTCGTCCAGCTCTGAAATGGGACAATTGTTTCACGCTTCACAGATATAACATCAGTCTTGCTTAGATTCCCTTCTACTTAATCTTCATAATATATATTTTTGTAATTTTAAACATCTGAAATAACATTTAAACATTGTTCTGAGAAGCTGAATAACCTTAATACTTCACTAATTGCGGAATGCAGCACATACCAAATAATAGTGCAAAGAACTTCACATGAAACAAAGCGCACATAACAAGTTGAACAAAAAGTATTACATTCCATGCACAATTAATAAAAAATAAAACATTCTAGAAGCTAAACTGGAAAATTAACAATGGGGTAGCAATTTGGTGCGGAGTGCGAGCAAAACGACCAGAACGCTACACTAACCTCCTGTTGTGTTATATTCAGAATTTTCGTCCATTATCTTATAGTCATATGATCTTATTATCTTATAGTCATTCTTATCATCTTATGGTCATATTCTTCTATCTTATAGTCATATTCATCATTCCATTAAATTTTCGTCTGATGTCACCAGCTATTCAGAATTTGTATTGATGCAGCTGGATGACGAATAAACTAACAAAACGGAGATCACTCACTATGAATTTTATATACATGCATATTCCTGATGTCACGGATCATTACAAGAATGTAACGAATAATATCACATTAAACACTGTTGACTCGTACTCTAAGGAAGAAGATCAGTATTTAAGAGTCGTGGCTGATCATTTAGAGTGAACTAAGTAGTTTCTCTCGACTCGACTGAAATGGCTTTGATAGACTTGACTAACCATGATATATATCTACTGTGGGCTTTAAACAAAGCTTGGTTCCATAAGGCATCGTTGAAAAATTGACCTAAAATATGTCTCGCGTGGATGAGCGAAATTATCAAGCATCAACTCAATTATGAGAACCCAGCACAGCACCCCACGCACGCATGCAACACTCACTGATGTCGCTCAGGAAGTTCACATGAGTGCCATCAGGACAAATTTTGTACGGCATTGATATCTTCGTCTTTCTAGTTTTTTTGATCCTTCTCAAAAGCGGGTCAGCTACAACAGGCTGTTCTTCTTCGGCACCTGTTCCACAATCATTGTCCGAATCATTTGCCACGCAGTCGGCTTCTTCATTCTCTCCAACCGGCAGATCTCTGTACGTTACTTTGGTTCCTTTGAAGCATTTCAAGGCCTTTACAATGGGTGGCTTCCTTTTCATACGACTAGAATCTACTTTTGACAATGAAGTATCGGCACCTATCCTCACAGCAGTACCAGGGGTTTTCTTAGCCGAGCTGATACTGTGCAGCCGAGGAATTGCGTCTAAGTTGCCAGGTTCATCAGGATTGATCCCTTTAAAGCTGTCGCCTGAGACTGCTGGTTTAGAATGACCTATCTTCAGTTCAGTTACTCTATGGCATTCTTTTTCATTCCCTTTAGGATCAACAAATATTACCTCGGGACACTGAAGTGGATCATACTTAGTTGGATGAAGAGTTGAGAGCAAAGTTTTCTCGGGCATAATTTCTACGCACTCAAGCATTTCATTTGAACTGGATTTACAAGTTGCACTTTCTGAAATTTTCTCGATAGATGCGAGATTTTGAGTCTGGAAATCTCCCACCTCTGGACCTGCAGCCTCTTCTGAAGAGTCAACTCCATCAGAAATTTTAACGCTAGTAAAACTAGAGCTCGCACCCTCATTAGCTCGAGAAACGTTCGTGCATGACGACGCTGTATTTGTTGGCAAAATGGCGTCAGTCAGAGAAAGTGCATCAGTTGCTGTGATCTCAGAAGTCACCACGCAGAACTCGGAGTTAGAAAGACCAACGGGATCAGCATCCACATGGATCAGAATATCATCGTCGTCTTCTGCATTTTCATCCTTGTCATCTTCCAAACTCAGGGATTGGCTGCCGTCTTCGAGCCCAGTAGATCCGCGACTTGGCAGCGTAATTGGATCAGGGCTATGGAAATGTCCGCAATTTGAACACCGCAACTCTTCCAGTACTTTGTGAAATTGTTCAGTTTCATCGGCGACAGCCATGCTGCCCTTCTGCTCAGCGCCGCTCGATATGCAGCACTGACAACAGCCCGTTGATGCTGAAGGACCAAAAATTATCCTCAGAAACAGAAACCGAATGCGCGTACGTAAGCACAATGCACTAACAGCATGATGCAAGGACAGTAAATGTATGAATAAGAAGATGGAAAAAATAAACCAAAGCTTTCAATAAATTAAAGAATTATAGATTAAAAATATATCCAATGAACGAAACAAGGAGGCAAATATAATTAGAGGACGTGTTAAGCGCATGAAAATCAAGGCACATGATTAAGGAAATCAGTTCGATTTCATTAAATGGAAAATCCTAAACGTTTAGCTGGAAGTTTAGTCGGGGCATACAGAGAAATGGATGATATTATTTATAAATTCATTACACACCAAAAATTAACATCCATTAAAATTCAATCGCATCACATCATGATCATGTCGAATAAGAATGAGAAGAGGTTACGACTGGCCACTTTTTAGATCCTGACGCCTCAAGTTGAATAATCAAAAAAGGTTGAATAATCAAAAGGCGTCAAAATATGACGCCTAAAGTTGGTGAGAGACAAAACAACACTGAGCTAACGTCTTCAATAAATTTGAAGTGTTCAGTTCATGCGTTATTTTCTATTACCTATACAAAGCCCGTCTCATCTCACCTTTTAGTACATAAATGATGCAGCAGCGTCGGTAAATCTTAGTCAGCTTAATATACACAATGCATACGACTGATACAGTGAAGGACAAATTAATGCTTTGTGCTGCAAACCGAAGGTTTAAAATCTCCAAAGACCAAAAAGGCATTATAAAGAGCTTTTCAAAAAGAAGGAAAAAAGATAGCTTCTTAAAAAAGATAGCAAAGAACGTCTCCAAAAGAAGGAAAAAAAAGATGTGATTGACAGAAAACAATCAATAATTTAGGCAAAATTATGAATGAATGGGTCAAACTTGATAATTTTAACACTGAAGTTCTTTAAACCAAGTGAAACTTTTTGATACCCTGCACCGCAAACACGAGCAAATGAGCGTAAAATAAAGAGTAAGAACATCAAGTACGGCAAGCAGGAGCAAGAACCACTCACCTGCTCATACCATCATCCTACTTAACAGCTAACATTCTAAAATAATGTCTATGCCTGAGACCTCATGTCCAACAGGATATATATGAATGTTTGGTGATCTAAAAACTCTTATAATGATTGATATTTATTTTCCTTGTCGAGCTATGAATGTCAGAGGATAGAAAGCAATACTAAGAAATCGTATGGTCAAGAATTTAAGATATACGTTTGTTTTCCATGGAAATATCACCTCCATGACGAATTAAGAAAATGTCAATTATAAATTCAATAAGTATAGTATCTAAAAGAGCAGAATTGCCTTAAGTGTTTTAGGCGACTGAATTTCAAAAGATATCAAAGATATCCTTCCAATATCCATTAACAAAACGGTTGAAAATTTTGAATAGCAAGAATTTCATGCAGTAGATTGTATCAAACCTAGAAACGGCGGGAAACCCAAACAAAGAAAAGGTCTCTAGAAAAACAACAATTTTAAAATATCAATCGCAATCTTAGACAAAGAACGAGACAATTATTTGCAGGAGAATACAGTGGCAGGTCTCACCGTCCCTCACGTCGCCAGACTCTATCTCGTAGAGGCCATCCGCAAAACTGTCGAGTCCCTCGTTCTCGGACCGGGAGCGCCCTCCACTGTCAGGTCCACCCACCGCCCCTCCTCCTCTCGCCCTCCAGCCCGAGTTGATGAACGTGTTGAAGTTGGCACTCGGATCGCTCAGTCGACGCTGAAAACAAACTCAACGTTCGACCAGACTTTCAACCAATACTAATTGAAACTAATTCCTAATTCAACTGTAGATTAATTCTTTGGAGCATCAAATGAATAATTCTGTAGCTAAATTGCCGGGAAACATAATAAGATCTCCATTCTTGAAATATTACTAGAATATTAACTATTGAGAGAATTCCCAATATCATTAAAATTTAGACATAGGATTGAAAATTATTCTGTAACAAATGCAGTGAATGTGAAACGATAACATCATTTATAGGATGCCGAAAAATGGTTGTTGGTCATACTTATAGAATAATGAGAATTTTTGAAGAAGATAAAATGCTAACACAGATGAAGATTGGATAATACACCCTAAACAAACTTGAATTATGTACAAGGTTAATTATAATAAATAATAATGAATTATGTTCTAAACAATCTTGAAATATGTTCAAGGTTAATTATAATAAATAATAATGATTTATGTTCTAAACAATCTTGAAATATGTTCAAGGTTAATTATAGTAAATAATAATGAATTATGTTCTAAACAATCTTGAAATATGTTCAAGGTTAATTATAATAAATAATAATGAATTATGTTCTAAGTAAAAAGTCACCTGGTGACGGTACAGTAGTCGGTCCTCAGGTTCATCGTCCCAGTCTTGGTCCCAGAGATCAGTGAGAGACACGCCAGGCTCTGACGTCGGCGTCTCCACCCCAGAGCCTGAGACGTCCATCATAACAGTAAATTTAACGTGCTTGCCAATAGCATAATATAATATGCAGTTACAAAAGCATATGCTCCACTTATTGCGTAGGGGAGTATTTTTACTCCACTTCTTGCGTAGGGGAGTATTTTATATGCAGTTACAATATGCAATTATAGCATAATAGTTACATAAGAATAATATTTACAAGCCTTATATTATTCACAATTTTTTTATTCCTAAGTAGTCACTTAAGACAGAAACAAGAACATGAACTCAAAAAATTATAGCCAACCATATTGTTGTGGACAATATTTTACCCTGAACGGATCACCAATTCGCAAGATGATATAAAGGTGAGACAGACACAAGTTAACTCCGTTATGATATAAAATAGAATGGACAATAATAAAATAAAAATGCTTGAACAATGGAGAATCGAATTATTCAAAGCCTGCATAAAAAAGAATTAAACATTTCAGCACTGAAAGGTAGGAATGTTTGATGTATGAGCGCAACTATATATCAGAACCGAATCACTGCATTTCATTGCATCATCAAGGAATTGATTTTTCAATGATTGTGTGGAGGAAGCAAATGAGGCTGAGAGTAAATACATGATGAGCAGACACAGACTGAGAGAGAGCGGAGTTGCAAGAATGTAGCGATTGTAAAAAAAAGAGTGGCAGCAATTTAGTATAATGTTGAGGGTGACGATAATGAAAAATTATCCGCCCTACAATACGTTATGATTCGGGAGTGAATTATGTATCATAATCACATATTGTACATATTATGTACAATATGTGATTATGAGTGAATTATTATGATTCGGGAGTGAACGCTGATTTTCAACCTAAGATATTTTAGTCTTTCAGAGAAAGCATTGATAGTTGAGAATTGAATACAGTGGATAGTGAGTAATTGAGTCAGTGGCCTCTTTGGAGTAGAGTTTCCGTGGAAAAAAATGGGGCTGCCACATTTCAACGAACTCAAAGTGACAGTTCTTACACTAAACATAAATTTCACTATCATTCTTGAAAAAAACATTGAAGTACATTATATATAAATACTTATAAATGAGCAAAATAAGCATCAATTTATACATTGTTCATGAATAGGATTTACAATGCAACCTTTAGGTTTAGTAACGGCCATCTCAGCATGTCCTTTGCCCGCTGGGCCCTTCATCCTGACAAACTCGATGCGCTGGCTGTTGTTGCCAGAGAAAAGACCGAGCATCATGCGCTGCGCCACCTTGCTGCTCAGACTTGCCTGCGCATAACATTATTCTGTCAGCATAGAAAATCTCTTTGTAATAGTAAAAAATATAACTCAGTACTCACTGCAGTGAGTGACAGAGAGCGCATTTTCTCGTCGACGAAAACTTGAGGTCACGGACAGACGGACGGACAGACAGACAGACGGATGGATGGACGGACATGGCGAGCACAATGGTGCATTTTTCCATAAATGAGAAAATGCGCTAAAAAGAGTTAATTTTATGAATGTCATTTGAATCCATGCTGCTGCTGAGTATTCTTTAGTTCAAACATAATAAATGCATAAGTGAATTCGCTTGACAGCTTGAGCAGGTTGGCTTATCCATTTTCTAACAGTAATAGTGAGCCTTACTTCAGTCGGGAAAGATCTCCCTGCTTGTGTTACAATACTGAGCAGTAGGTAAGCGTCTATAGTGCAAACATTGTGCATGTACATTGTGCAAGTGTGGGAAGCAATGAATACATTATTTGAAAAATGTGATGTGACAACTTGAGTAAAGTAGTAAGTGATTGCTGGTCCCGTTTTTGACGGATCTGTTTTTCAAATCTAAGGTAATTCCATGACCATCACTGGCTTGTTGAACTCACTAGAACAATTTTACTGCATTACAAATCAATTGCACAAATATTGCAAGAAAGGCGTGCGACTTTCAGGTAAATAAAACGGATAACTTTGAGGGAGAAACAAGAAATATATTCATTCAAACTTGCTATTTACTGAAACCTTGTTTGTTATCATTTTCCCATTGCCCCGACTTACTCGTGCATCATAGACCCTTTTGAGGGCATCATATCGTATGGACCCCAGAAAGATAACTGCTTGCCGGGTGCCTGAATGATCAGCGGCCACAAGTTCCACGCAGACCATCTCACCATCCCGCACTTGCATATCACAGAAAACCTGTGGCGAAAAAGGCAGTCAAAACTTACAACTTACTTCAAGTACAGATATAATGAAACCATCTTAAATACTTTTATGGATATTTATTACAATTATTATTACAATGAGAATTCTTCCATTAGTGTAACGGTGAATACTACAAGAAGATGTTTGTGAAACAGTGCCAAACCTCATCAAAATTATCCACATGGAAGCAGACATTTGGATACGTAATTTCTTCTACTTCTCCCTTGGTGTCCATGCGTCTCCTGCTTGGGCTGGCATACACTTTCTGAAAACCAAAAAAAAGTAATCAAACACATGAAAAAATGGGACAGATAGAAGGATTAGAATTCAAGAAGTTTAATAAGCAGTAAGCACAACTTGAAGAAATATCAAGTTATGGATACAAAAAGCTATTCGTTAGACAAAAGTTAGTTATTTAGTTAAAAAAGTTAGTTAACATTCTAACTCAGAAATGTAATTTTACAGTAATTACATTCAATACAGCAACATACCTGAGAATGACGCTTGAGGACCTGGAGATCTTTGGGACTGGTCCGTGTGCACACAGCCAATGTGAGTGTGTAGTCAAACTGGTGAATAATAAGGTTGAGGTAGACAGTTTCTTCCCAATCTATGTCTGGGTCTCCAATGGGCAACTTTCTGCTGTCCTTCCTGTACACTTCAACTTCAGTCTGCACATAGGAAAGAGCATGAGCTCCTAATGGATGAGCTTTAGACTATGTTGCACCCCTATTTCTGTGGATTATACTAATTGAATAGTTTACCTCATTCATCAGCAACAATGAAAATTCTTAGTTATTGAAATCATTTGTATTACTATATCACACAAACGTCATATGCAGTAGAAAAATTACACATGTTAATACATTTTATTGAACAAACCTGGTATTTAGGAACATGTCTAGGCCCTCTAACATGTTTTTTCCTAATAAAAAACAAAAGGTCATCAGCATCTGTTGATCTGTCGGTCTGGAAGAGGAAGTGCCGCACGAAGAGATCCGTCCAATACGTGGTGCCATGAACTACAACAAAGCCAGTGTCTGATGAGAGAGGGGATATCATGCACAAATCACAATGTATACTATATATCATTCCAAATCAACGAGAGAATCGGCAGTGAACAATACCAAATTTATAGTCCTCAAATGACCAAGAACAGTGAAAAAATAAGTAAAAAGCATAAAGGTCCTGAAGCATAATAATTCAACATCAACCATCAAACTATAAATCTAAAAGATTCCATGTCAGAGATTATCAATTGGTTCTTCTATCTTCAGCTTCTAACTGAATTGTATAAAAGTAAAATTGGCAAAAAGCCACTCTTAACCCTTTCCCGGGTGGACATAGAAATACGATGATATTGCAATATTTGATGATTGTACTTAAAAGTATGACCAATTCTAAGATATATTTACTCGTAAGCATTTTTCGAAAAATTTTGTATAGGTACAAGTAGTAGATCACAATTATTGAAGTGATCATATATGGGGCTTTGCCGGCTTAAGGTATAAAAAATTTGCGGATTTTGACACTGAAAGTTTACTATTTAGATGGTGGAAAACATCTTGATTGCTCTTTTATGCATGTATTATAACACATACAAAGGAAGCAATCAAGTTGAAAAAATTATAGGTACATTTAGTATTTTATGGCAAGATATTTCCAGACCATCCATATAATGAGACATCCATGCCGTATGTAAAGAATCACATTCATATACAACATATACCTAAAATTTGTGAATTAATTGTCAGTAAAAATTAGTATTGGTGAAGGACATGTTATTGTCTGGGTCAGTACAGAGACCATCTTGCTTGCAACCACGTTGGCTCTATGTTCTGTAGCGAAGGGAATGCCAAGAGCTTGGACTGCAGTCAAAGTCAGGGAAAGCATCAAGTGCTGAACTATAGGCACGTTAGACTGAAAAACATGTCTTAAGTCATAATACCGCTAACCACTAAATGCTAACAAACATATTTACCAAGCGCTGTAGAAATTCACCTTTAGCGGGCATATGACCAAACATAGTCACTTCCACCTCTAAGCACTGGCGGGCGTATGCTCATACATGATCACACTAATTTTTGCCATTATATTTCACCATCTTGCATTTGCTTCAAGTAAATGGCATCATAATCAGTTGATAAAGCAAGTTTTTAACTATGATACTAGCAACTATCATGGCCTTTCCTACAGTTCTTCAAGGGCTAGAGCTGCTAAAGTGAATACAATGAGGGCCCAAAATGCCATTTTGCCATTTCTTCAGAGTACTTGGTTTTTAATTTAGCTCACACAGACAAAAGAGCGAGTCAGAGCGCTACGTCATACATGACGTAACTCGTACACGATCTGTGATTGGTTGGAGCTTGTTGGCAGGCTGCCCCAAGCAATGTGGGTGATGTGGGGGGCTTTTTTTTACTCCCATTTTAATTACCATATATGGTAACTTACCCGCGAAAGGGTTAGATCCATAGCTTGACAGCCTTGAGTCCTTTGATTATAACATTCCAATTTGTCACTTGCTGAATGAGCAGAATGACTTGTTATTGCTTTCAGTTTCAGACTTGTGTTTCTTAATATAGCTAGCCTACCTGCTATAATTTGCTATCTGAGTATCTGCCATTCTGGTGCACAGGGATAAGGATCAGCCTGCATCTGCATTCTGCAGTAAAGACTGCAGCCAGTCTACCCAGTCATGAATTAAAATATGAAATTAGTTTCATAACCATACAACTATGATGCTGCATCATATGATCATAGTATGTAATGCATCATTGATGCATTACAAAACTTCGAATTTTTGAAATCATTCCAGACTTTTGAAGGAAATCTTGACCTATTTAGGTTTACCATTTTAATGCGACTGATATAACATATAGGTATACGCCCGCATACCGGCCTTATTCAATACTCACCAGCTTCTTTTAACATCAAGCATTGACGCATTTCCTTTGCTCTCTGGAAATTAATTTCCTCTATTAATTGTTCTAGTGCAGTCACATTACGAAGAATGTCTTTGGCTCCTAGCCCAGCCATCTTTAACAAAGTAGTTTATAAANTCCACCTTGGCACCTTTTCATATTTATATTACCCTTCATAAATTCTACCAAGCTCTTACGACAACACAAACAATTAAAAGAACTATTAGAAAATTAATGAAGACTGGATATATATAAGATTGAAAGAATTTATCATACATTATATTCATAGTTATACATTAAAAATATAAATACTGTATTTAAAGATAAAATCAAAATCTAAAACAATTATAATCAGGAAAATAATGTATTATATAGATTTTATCGCAAATTTGCAATTTGCAGTCAAGCACTTCATTAAAGATTAAAGAATAAGGTCTAAGCCAAAAAAATGTTTTTTTTTACACTACAAGACTACAAGTTATTTGTAAGTTTTCAATTTTGCCCCTGATTACTGGGGTTTGCTCAGGTTGGGACCATTGGGAAAAGTCCTACTTTTTTCTGAAAAAAAAAATGTGGCTCTAACATCATATAATTTCAGTAGGTATGATATCTCATTCTCACGGATGATAGCTCTACTGTTGTGTATTTTTGTTTAAATGAAAATTGAGGTTTGCACTTTGCAAACATGTCACTTCATAAAATTTTCAACTTCCGCAATCCACATTACTTTACCGTTCCTGCCAAAATATCCTGCACCTGCAAAACGTACCAGTAATCATTGCAATCATAACAAGTCAACCTAAATGTTTTGTTGAAGATCGCGCATAGACAGCATAGTTGTAGACTTGCAGTCACGTCGACGTCAGAGCGGTCAGACTCAGACTACATTAAGGGCCTTCTAGACGCTCAATATTATTGCGCAATATGGTTTGCACAAAATATTGACGGCAGCTCCTAGACGCTCAATATTATTGTTCAATATTCAGTTTTTAATAAGTTATTTGTTTGTGTTTCAGGTACCATCTACAAACCATGAATGGAAACAAATTGCTCAAGACTTTAACGATCAATGGAATTTTTCTAATTGTTTGGGACTAACTATGAAAATTTTTTCAGCATTGTGATGATGGCAGTGGCCAATGCAAACTACGAGTTCCTGATTGTTGATGTTGGAGTGAATGGGCGAATATCAGATGGTGGTGTAATCAGTAACACAAAATTCGGGCAGGCTGACAATACATGGAAAATTCCAGAGCCTGCTCAACTGCCAAACAGCCAGAAAAT
Organism: Hyalella azteca; assembly: GCF_000764305.2. Lineage (NCBI taxonomy): Eukaryota > Metazoa > Arthropoda > Malacostraca > Amphipoda > Hyalellidae > Hyalella > Hyalella azteca. The sequence continues at coordinate 55,034 of NW_025945937.1, read as the reverse complement.
TTTGCCCTTTGTTTTTTGGGAAGAAAGTTGTGTAGTCAAGAATACATTCGGGATATTGGTAAGCCGATTCGGTGTTTTACAAAAGCCGATAGCACTTTCTTTAGAAAAGGCTGGAAAAGTAACCTTGGCATGTTGCTATTTGCATAATTTCTTGCAAAAGCGCTAATCCCGAGCATATGTCACAACAAATCTTATCTTGTGGACTGTGAGGATTTGCAGGCGGGAATAGTCACGAGTGGATCGTGGAGGGAAGTTGTCAATGAGATAACACCACTCCCATCAAACATCACATCCAAAAACGCAACTAACAAAGCTAAATTAGTTAGAGATAATTATTCAAATTTCTTCAACAATGAAGACCAGGTTTCATGGCATAGAGCTGGGAGACCCCGATATACCTTGATGAATTCCAGCATAAATTCTTCATCAGCTTTTAACATCTGCCATGATTAAACCATGTTGCTAAAATGACGCGTAGATAAGCGTAGAACTGCTCTATACGACCACTGGGGACACACTGACAAAACATTACGCAATATAGCCCCTACACGGCACAATATCTTCCAGTTTGCGCAATATATTTACAAGATTCTAAAAATCACGCAATATATTGCGCAGCCCGTCAATATCGCCCCTAGACGGTCAATAATATTGCGCAAACCTAAATATTGCGCAATAATATTGTGCGTCTAGAGGCCGCTTTAACATGTGTTCAGCTTACAGTAAAGACAAATGTTATTGTTGCTGCCTGACTGTTCACTGTTTTAGGGTAAAATTAGAGATTTGGGGTAACATGTGCATGGACTCCGTAAATAAATTTGCGGCTCATAAATAGCTTTTCATGGCCAAGATATGGAAATCACAGCTCAAAGAAATGGAATCACGGCTGGCAAAACCATAAAACTACGGCTCAATATTCAAAATATTCAATCAAATAGTAACAAAAATATTCAAATAGTTCAAAATATTCAATCACAACTTGCCAAGTAGATATAGGTATTCCATGCCTGGGTTTGCTTTCTGTTTCTGCCTTTCTGGCATGGTAAATTTGGCAATGGCAATGGTCATTGGCTGACTGAGCATTACTATTAGTTAGCCCAGTGCCCCAGTGAGTGAGCCACAGGCCAGGCTGGCCAGCTTAGGCTGCCAGGAGCCCAGGACCCTCCCTGTACCTGTACCTGGCAGTAACCTGGGTCAGTCGTCAGTGCAAGCTTATATTGCTGACACTTCTTATCTATTCTATTCTAAGCTGAAGCTGCACCTTGCAAGGCCTGGAGTAAAATAAAAATTCAGTACAATAGTGACAATGTGACATACTGACAGTCACTGACAATACTTTCTAATTTTCTGATTATAACATTCCAATTTGTCACTTGCTGAATGACTTGTTGTTGCTTTCAGAGTTCAGACTTGTGTTTCTTAATATACCTGCTATAATTTGCTATCTGCCATAATCTGGTGCACAGGGAAAAGGATCAGCCTGCATCTGCATTCTGCAGTAAGACGGCAGCCGCCAGCCAGTCTGCCCACAACATAGTGGCAAACCAGAGCTTTTTTAGAATCAGTTCATTTTGAATTTCCTCATTTAATCAAGATTTAAACCAATTTCTTAAGTATGATAATGCTGGTATCCAGGATACTTTACAGTTTACTGGTCTACTTATAGGACTCAAAAATGAACTTGAGGGAGAGTCTAAAAAACTCTCTGCTTTGCCACTATGGCCCACAATGCCCCAGCCCAGTCATGAATTAAAATATGAAATTAGTTTCATAACCATACAACTATGATGCATTACAAAACTTCACATTTTTAAAATCATTTCAGACTTTTGAAGGAAATCTTAACCTAATTAGGTTTTCCATTTTAATGCGACTGATAGCCTACTCAATCAATCGTCAGCTACCTAGGTTTTAGAAAGATCGGGTTCCAAAGGCCGGATCCCTTGTGAATCAAGTCACGAAAAGTTCAAGAATCGGCAACAGGCCATGGGCCTATTTCTTCAACGCCGACACTTCTTTTCTATATAGGTATACAGTAAACACCGTAGGTATACCGGCCTAATTCAATACTCACCAGCTTCTTTCGACATCAAGCATTGACGCATTTCTTTTGCTCTCTGAAAATTAATTTCCTCTATTAATTGTTCTAGTGCAGTCACATTACGAAGAATGTCTTTGGCTCCTAGCCCAGCCATCTTTAACAAAGTAGTTTATAAATGATTTTGACGAAGTCTAAGATAAAGAGCACTATTCACTAGGTAGCTGTTTTCATTTCACCACTTTTCGACTTGCGTGCGTCAACATAACCAAATGAAGTTTGTCAATTTGGCAGACGACTGTCATAGAAAACTATGTCTATGATACACCATGACCCACCGTATTACTGTTTTATGTTTACTATGTACTTACTATGTTCTATACTGTTATTATGATTCACCAGGACCGTATGAAATTGTTAATTGTAACCATATATATTTTTATATACCAAGAATTACCTTCGGCGTAAAATTTTTCTAAATCTAGAAATATATTTACTTTTTAAAACGGCAAAATGCTGTTCTAATTTCATAAGTCCCAGTTTAGATGTTTCTGAAATAGAAATGATATAGATGATTTTCTAAATTAAACCTGCAAATTATCCAAAATTTACAACAGATTCACAATAAAACGGCCACAATGCTGTTCTAATTTCCCGACATCTCGCTTGGAGTCGCTCAAACGTCATTCGAAATACTGATCTTATCAAATCTCAGGGATAACTTATCCCGTTCAACGCCGGGTTCAAATTATAGCTATCTTTCATATATGCGAGTACATGTGGGAGCAGAAAAGTTCTTTGAATCAATTCACTGTTATGATAAATGTATAGTGGGCGATTCCATGTACCATGGGCGATTCTTGCGAGTCTCTAAAAGATACATTCAGTCAGTGGGTATTGCCTGCGCCTTAATTTTTATTTGTTTTTATAGTCGTGAGACGAAAGAAATGAGTATTTTATTGAAAATTAAAATAAGACTTTAAATTCAGTATCTCTACAGAACTCTCAATTTTGAAATAAAAAATAACTTGAANTCAACTACTATTAATAGATATGGAATTACAGGATTCTTATATCCTACAGGGATTATCTTTTCTAAAAGGAAATCGCCAAAACAGTGAATGGCTGCCTTATTAAACTAAAGTAGTGGTTCACGTTGAATAATAAACATAATTTATTTCGCAACAGTCGACAGATTGGCAGGTCGATACCTCAATCTAGAAACTCCTTTTTAGCTCCAGTTGACATCTTCTGTATTCTATTTATAAGGGCAACCTTTTATCTCTTTCACAATAGTCTGAAATGGAGAGTATTATTTCATGTTCTTTATTCAGCTGCCTGTGACACAACTAACGCTTCCCGTCATGCAAGTTGCCATTTTCTACAACACCACCATCTAGGTTAACACACCTCAACATGATCATGGTTGAACTAGTAGTTTATAGTTCAACCGTGAACATGATAACCCTGAACGCTTTAGAACGCTGCTTTTCACAAATTTTCCGGAAAATTGCTTTACAATTGCTCATTCACATGTAGAGAAACGTCGTACCATATGCATGATTACTGAATACTTAAGTAGGTGATGGCCGTCCCCAGGCAATTGCCTCTCAAACTGAACTATTCTCACCCCCTTCCCGGCAGTCACAAACACTGTAACGCAGCTCACTTCAGTATCATGACTACGAGTACATAATGAAAGGTTATGATGTTTGTAGACGTTTTTAATGCCAACTCAGCCGGGAATTAAAAAAGTAGTCATTATTAAACAGGGATCGCTTGCTTGATGTCTCCTTAATTCTAGCCCACCAGATGTAGTTGCATTTCTAGTGCGATTATGCATGTATCGAATAAGATTTGTGCAGTCTGATAAAGTCACGAAAGACTTCTTGGATAGTATTAATCAGTAACATGAATAACACCCGCATATTCAAATGACTAATAAAAAATAAATGATGACGGGCGATGTGGGTTTGAATTTTTATGAGGAGAGAAAACTCGGATGTAAAAGAATCGAATGCCTCTCGGGTTGAATTTCCTGCGCTGAATTTCCTAAAATGCTCATGATATTTAAATATATTTCTGTCGTGGCTTTAGAGCATGGGAACATGCTAAAATATAATTATCAATATTCAGTTGATGATTATTCCTGTTACCTTTAATTAAACGATCAAATCGCTCGAGAATGGCAAGTGTAAAGTGTTTAATGCTGACAAGTGTAAAGTACTTCACGTAGGGAAGAACAATGAACAGTAAGCTTACAGCATGAGAAAGTATGATTGTAACTAGAGAGTAATGATTGAGAAGTCTTGCGTGGAAAAAGATTTAGGAGCTTATGTCGACAGGGGGCTGAAATTTTCTAGGCATATTGAAACGCATGTTGCAAAAATAATAATCAAGATATTAAAACGGCTAATGAATCATAAGTGTAGATAGACATGGTGACATATGCATAATTACTGAACACTTTGGTAGGTGACGACCATCCCCAGGCAATTGCCTCTCAAACTGAACTATTCTCACCCCCTTCCCGGCAGTCACAAACTCTGCATGTAACGCAGCTCAGTTCAGTATCATGACTACGAGTACATAATGAAAGGTTATGAGTTTGTATACGTTTTTAATGCCAACTCACCCGGGAATTAAAAAAAAATCATTATTAAAGAGGGATCGCTTCCTTGATGTCTCCTTAATTCTAGCCCACCATATGTAATTGCATTTCTAGTGCGATTATGCATGTATGATGTATCCAATAAGATTTGTGCAGTCCGATAAAGTCACGAAAGACTTCTTGGATAGTATTAATCAGTAACATGAATATCACTCGCATTTTCAAATGACTAATAAAAAAAATGATGACGGGCGATGTGGGTTTGAATTTTTATGAGGAGAGAAAACTCTGATGCATGTAAAAGAATCGAATACCTCTCGGGTTGAATTTCCTGGGCTGAATTTCCTAAAATCCACATGATATTTAAATATATTTCTGTCGTGGATATAGAGCATGGGAATATGCTATAATATAATCATCAATATGTAGTTGATGATTAATCCTGTTACCTTTAATTAAACGATCAAATCGCTCGAGAATGACAAGTGTAAAGTGTTTAATGCTGATAAGTGTTAAGTACTTCACCTAGGGAAGAACAATGAACAGTAAGCTTACAGCATGAGAAGACATGGTTGCAACTAGAGAGTAATGATTGAGAAGTCTTGCGTGGAAAAAGATTTAGGAGCTTATGTCGACAGGGGGCTGAAATTTTCTAGGCATATTGAAACGCAAGATAATGAATCCAATAAATTTCTTTGACTGCATGATCTTCTTGCATGAAGATCTTACGAGTTCCTAGATGCAGAAGCGATTGAGCTGTTGTTTGTCGGTGATGTGCTCCCGAAGTTTGGAAACGCCGTGTGGTCACCGAAATTTGAAAAGGACATAAGTTTAGTTGAGTGTGTTCAAAGACGTGCAATAAGGATAATTTCAGGCTTGAAAGGCAAGTCCTATGAAGAAAGATTAAAGATTGTGCAGCTTCCAAGCCTCTGTTATCGACGTCTGCGTGGTGACCTCATTGCAGTATGCAAGCATACTCATGGCTTATACAAGTTCCCATAATGATTGCTAGAATTTGAAACAAGAACCAGCAACAGGGGCCACGGCTATAAACTAAAAAAGCAGCGTTGTAACTCAACTACGCGGTAACATTTCTTTTTGCTTCGTGGCATCGACATGTGGAACAGCCTCCCTATAGCTGGTTGCATCGTTGACGCTCCGAGTATAAATGCGTTCAAGAACAGACTAGATAAAGCTGTCTATGGAGATATATGTGTTCAGACATGAAATTCCTAGCACCATAACAAACTTGGTGCAAGTCTAGTAGCTATATCAAACTATTATCAGTTTTGAAAATATCCGGTCAAATAACCTTTTTTAGATTGACGGACAGACAGACAGACGGACATGACGAGCACAATAGCGCCTTTTCTTCCATAAATGAGAAAATGTGCTAAAAAGCAGCGTTGTACGTAACTCAACTATACGCGGTAACATTTCTTCTCGCTTCGTGTCATCGACATGTGGAACAGCCTGGGAGAAGCAAGCAACAGCATCGTGCATCAGGCGGCCCAACTGAGGGCGGATGAACGATAATCAGAGGCGGCGATCCATCGTGACCCGGGACTGCTACCTCCTAAACAAATACTAAGGATACTACTAAGGATACTAAGCCTCCCTATAGCTGGTTGCATCGTTGACGCTCCGAGTATAAATGCGTTCATGAACAGACTAGATAAAGCTATCTATGGAGATATATATGTTCAGACATGAAATGCCTAGCACCATAACAAACCTGGTGGAAGTCTAGGAGCTATATCAAACTATTGTCAGTTTTGAAAATATCCGGTCAAATAACCTGTTTTTAGATCTTCTGTGAACTAGTAACGAAAAAATATACATAAGAGTCTGCAGCAGGCATCATCAGGCCTATTCCTCAACGATGCCATCACAAGGTTTTCTTTCGCTATAGAACGCTACATGTTAACCCTAAACGCTTGACAGCGCTGGGCGTTAAATATATTAATTATAACTTTCGTAAATTTCATCTATACAACAAGATAGATATGTTGACATATGCATGAGTACTGAACACTTTGGTAGGAGACGACCGTCCCAGGCAATTGCATCGCAAACTAAACTATTCTCACCCCCTCCCCGGCAGTCACAAACACTGTAACGCAGCTCAGTTCAGTATCATGACTACCAGTACATAATGAAATGTTATGAGTTTGTAGACGTTTTTAATACCAACTCACCCGGGAATTAAAAAAAAATAGTCATTATTAAGCAGGGATCGCTTGCTTGATGTCTCCTTAATTCTAGCCCACCAGATGTAGTTGCATTTCTAGTGCGATTATGCATGTATGATGTATCCAATAAGATTTGTGCAGTCTGATAAAGTCACGAAAGACTTCTTGGATAGAATGAATAACACTCGCATTTTCAAATGACGAATAAAAAATAAATGATGACGGGCGATGTGGGTTTGAATTTTTTTTGAGGAGAGAAAACTCGGATGTAAAATAATCGAATACCTCTCGGGTTTAATTTCCTGGGCTGAATTTCCTAAAAAATACATGATATTTATATATAATTCTGTCGTGGCTTTAGAGCATGGGAATATGTTATTATATAATCATCAATATGTAGTTAACGTTTATCCCTGTTACCTATAATAAAACGATCAAATCGCTCGAGAAGTAAAACGACATCAGTACAGTGCTGAAATATTAATCATTAGCCAAACAAATATCCTATTTCAGTTTGTGCTTATTCATGACCGGAAGAAAAGACTATCAACAGCTTCTTGGACACGGCGCAACGTGACCTAACTTCTTTAAGGCATTCTACCTGAAGGCCCAGCGATGCCCACCTTATGTTATATGGGTATGCTTTGATGCCAGATAATAATTCAATTATTCATTGATCATGCACCACAGTATTGGCGTCTCTTTCTGTGCCAATAACAAGTACCAGATACGTCATGCAGCGGATCTACTCCATCAGAAATAACCAGCGTATATAAGAGATTTAACCAAATACAATATTGGAGTTTGGTATATGAAAAGATATTAGATAACGCGATGAGTGACTTTATCCTTAACTGAACTATTATTACATCTCACAGAGGCTGCAATCAAACGGAGCAGTTCTCACCTTGCTACTTTGTAGGCAGTGATTTTATAGCCAGCGTCATTAATTACCTCCGCTGAAACGCAAGGAAGAAACGAGTTCTATATGGAGAGCGTTCATCTACCTGAAGCCTACGAACATTCGCGTTGCAGTATTATTTCGTGGAACACTACATGAAATAGTTTCCCAGTAAATATATATATGATCAAGGTGGGAAATTTCGAATCAATAACATTCTGGTGTTACTTTTATAGGCATCATCATGGTTTTAATTTTTAAATAATAAAATTTTCAATTCAAGTAAATGATTTGAATGAATATGGTATCAAGTAATTTATGTTTACCTTATTCTCTTGACAATTATTTTGCAGATGTTAAAAAATCCACACAAAATTAATAACTTCTGCTAAATTTTTATGAAAATATTAATATTGTGGCAGTCAATATTCCTATTAGACTTTATTATAAAACAGGAACTTATGACTAGCCCGAGTGAGATTACAGCTCTGTATATTTGATTTTAAAGCATAGGTTTTTGTTATGACAAATCATACGGGACAATCATCAGATAAATAAATAAAATAATCTGCTTGTGCGTGCGCAGCTTAGATTTTTTATGATATTCTTATCAATTTTTAATCTAATAGAATATTACGTATGAACAGATGAGAGCTCTCGTATAACTATTTCAAACGGCAAAGCCATTATGAGAAAGATCATGGCTCATATCTTTATTAGAATTGCAGATTGAGTGGCCGCTAAATACATACACAAGCTCACAACCAATTCTGTTTTGCCTACCGAGAATGTGTATATGACCGGGGAATTCAGTAGCTATGGATCGGATGCAACGTTTTTAACACCTAATGCATACAAAATTAGAAAAAGCATCATAGCATTTACGGAAGCTGCGGGGTATAAAGCGCTTGGGCGTACGGATATGATCGCTATAGATTTCGTAATACGAAAATTGATTAAAGGACTGCGGAAGAGTGGAATAAATAATTGAATGATTAGTCAAAATTTTGGCATCGCTGCTGCCCTGCAGAGCACCCTCCTCTTCATGAGGCGTCCTATAGTCCGACCGTCGCGGACATTTTGACCGCTAGGTCATGCACAAGCATCAAACATTTGTTCAAACAGAGAATGTTTTCTTTGCTAAAAATATTGAATAACACACGTAGTGAAGTTTCCTATTATAAAAAGAGCACTTGGACCAATATATTGTCTATTTAGTGTTGATTCATCGCAAGCCTCTTTTTCAAGTAATACTGAATATAAATCATAAAATAAAATGACTAACATGACAGCTGCTCGCAGATAAGCAGATTATTACCAGATTTTAATAATAATCTTTTAATATTTAAGGCCATGCCAGCGATTTGTGCTACAAAGATGTCGCGAACTTGTAAGTAATTAATATGTTCATTGGGAAATATTACATCAGAATATTGCAATATCGCGAGACTGGGCCCTGGAGTGGCTGACATATAATCAATAACTGAATTTAATCTTGAAAAAACCCGATTTGAAAACGGTTTCTAGACTATCTATGTATGCCAAATAATTAGTATTTTCGTACGTACTTAAAATGGATAAATATATTACTACGGCCGGTCATTGTGCGTCCAGAGATGAAGATGATGAAGTAGTATTAGAACATAAAGATGCAGAATTGCAATTGTCAGAGGACGAGGAGCCATCAGTGACAGTGTCTATGTCAGTCGGCTCACCTACTAAGGCTAGTACAAGTACTTGTACTTCGCGTTCACCATTGCCATCGGCATCATCTGTTCAGGACTGAAATACGTCTAATCCTTGGCCCTTTCTTGAAAAATATTATAACTTCACTGGTGTTAAGAGAAATAATGTTGAGTTTAAATGCGTAATTTGTGCTCCAAAGATAAAAATTATATCTGCAAATAGAAGATCAATGTACAATCTGAAACTTCACATGACCCGCGTGCATCCAAATTAAGCTAAAGAGTTCAACAACCTCATTGCAACTGCTACAAAAGAACGCAAGAGAAGTCGTAGTGGTACGAAAAAGAAACTGACACTCAATCTTCTCCAAAACAGCAGAAGATTGAACAGTCTATGACTTTCGCCAGTAGAGCAGTCATTCAGTCTAAAATTGACCAAGAAATAATCACTTTTTTTGTAGTGGGTGTAGCGGTAGCGGTAGCGGCCGCTACATTTAGAGCATGTAGCGGTAGTGGCCGCAACATTTATAGCATGTAGCGGTAGTGGCCGCTACATTTAGAGCATGTAGCGGTAGCGGCCGCTACATTTAGAGCATGTAGCGGTAGTGGCCGCTACATTTCAAAGTATCGCTACCCAGCTCTGCTGACAAGAAAGGATAATTGAGCTCATGACTTTGTATTATTTTATAATTAAGCAGTAACATTAAACATATACATCAATAGTCGAAACCTTATATTTGGTATAGAGATATAACGAATGTGATGAGCTAATATCATAGCAATATGATCGCATCACATTCTTTTTGAAGTAATAAACTGAACACAATGACAAACAGCGCCATTATCAGTGAAGTTCTCGCTGAGCTCATAACTCATACTCAAGAAAGGGGCAAAAACAGTCAATGTAAACATGATCAATATTCAATATAGCTTTGAACCAAAACACATTATTCATTAATTCATGGAGTGCAAGGATAAAGTATACAAACCATTAAAATACAAATTTTACAAACTTTTCTTGTAGAAAGACAGTTCCAGAAACGCTAAATTGAGTATAAGTTCGTTCATCTCAAAATCCTCCTATATGATACGTCAGCGAGATTAACTGTAGGTTAATCACCAAAGGAATGCAGACACAGGAACTTTAGACTTGAGACCGATGAGAGCCTATCAGCTCTGAGCAGTACACTCAATGGTGCTCATAAGATATACCTACGCAGTCGCTGCACCCGCACTTTACATAACAAAGACTAAACAATTTTTCCGAATTTTAAAGACACAAAGAAACATAATTTGAAAGTGCTACAGAAAACCAACAACGTTTTACGTTCTATTAAAACTGTGCAAGACAAAGATCGGCGAGCTAAATAGAGACAACAGCCCCCCCGTATCTACGCAAGTCCAGCACCATCAGCTACAATGTCTGTACAAGCATGCAAATTCCCCACATATTTTAGAAGTATACAAGCCTGCAAAGATGAAGTTTTCGGGGAAAATTTACAAGATTATTGACAAGCACAATAAAGCAGCTCAACGTAACACGACGCCTACAAATGCCCCCTACGACGTTAGGTGTGCCGGTAATGACCGAACAGATAATACAATCGGCATAAAAGACTGACAAAGAATATAAATACTTAATATTAACCTTACATAAAAATGATAAAGCATTTTCAAAGATCTATCGTACAAAGAAGCCTATGACAGTGAAGATCTACGTAAGAGAAATATACTACAATTTGAAAGAGGACAAGAAGGATGTGCGAGGTGCCACAAAGAAGAAGCTTCCATTAATATTGAGATCACGCAGTGAGCATGGAAATGCCATCAGGGTGATAGACACATTTTTCCAAACATAAAAGTGGTAACAGAAGCATTATATAACCAAGCGCTTGTCATTCATTTAGTAAGATGTCCAAGCGTTCGACATTCGTCTGGCATTCATTTTCCAAGATGTCCCAGTAATTAAATCGTTAAAAATGCATCACAATCACTTTGAACTTGGAAGATTGTCATGTCTCGGAGTCTCCGTCGCAGCGCTGTCACTGGGGGCCTCTGACTGCGGGGAGGCAACGGGTGTAGAAACTGGACCAACGCTGGGCTTGTCTACCACGTCGCCCGGAGGTGACGATCTTGAGGTGGGAGGTGATTTTTCACCGGCGATTTCTTTTGGGTTCTGCTGGGATTTCATGACAGGTTCAATATAATTACTGTTTGACTCGAGCTTAAGACGAGCTGGAGTCACAACTCGAGTGATAGTAGCAGCTGTGGAGGCCGAAGGAGAGGTGCGACCTGGGCTGCTACTATTACGATCTACAGGGACAATAGATAGCGTAGCCAAAGAGTTTACTGGCGAACATGGAGCGCCATTCACTAAATTACCATTAAAACGACCAGTGCTCACAGAGGCACTGTTAGGGCGCAAAACACCGTTAGCGGCGCCAGTCTTGACCGCAGAAACGTTTGGTTCTAAACCACCGAGACGAGACTGCTGAGTGATTGTGCTGGAGACTCTTGAGGTGGCAGAAGAATAACTTGGAGGAGGTGGTGGCGTCCCGTTACGACGTGCCTGAAGCTCTGTCCATGTCGCCCCCAAAGCCTTCGCAAAATGATCGTCAACTGGAAAAAAAATTGTATATAGCTACCAGAAAATCTAAAATATGAAAGTATTACTGATGATGTCCAAAAATTAAGTTTATGATAGCGATGCATCAGAGTACAAACTTAGAATTCGAGCTTTCGTTCAGGAAACGTTTTGGATGATTGCATCAAAATTACGATGCCCGACACAGTATCGAAATACTCAGTGATACTAATCGTGAATATTCAACATGTAATTTAGCCAAGTGATTGCAAAATATCATGATAATTAGTTTTCCACGGACAAGAATCAAGAATTAAAGTACCTGAGTCAGTGGAAGGCACTCTGGGAGGAGAACGCGGCTGCTGAGGCAAAGCCTGCGGAGGAGCGATCTGTTTCTTGTGCCGTACGTCCCTGCCTGGAGACGCTGCAGCAGAAGGGGCGGGCGCCACGACAGGAGCAGGTTCCACTGACGGTGTGGTCACGGCCGCATCAAAAATATGATGGTAGGTCTTGCCCAGACTACGGCGGAAGTGCTCGTCGATCTCAGGGTCTACGGCACCAGCGGCTGATCCTGGAACAAGACGGTAAAATGAGAAGAATGCTTCAGCTCAACAAGTAAGCAACTAATACATTAGAGTATAGCGTTCAGGGATCCCTTTAGTGAACTTAATAGGGAAGAGTGGTAGCGGACTAGCGGTCCTAAGCCTTCGTCGTTACGAACAGGTAAGCTAGGTTAAAGACAAGATCTTTAGTGTCAAACTCGGGAAAAGTTATCAAGTCCGAAAATATGTTCATTTATAAAGTTATTTCAACGTTATGCAAACCAGGCTCTTTAGGTCATCATAGATAAGTCAACGCTTTAACGTCATCCGTATCTCTTGAACTAGGCAAGACCTCGAAGCCCTGCAATAGACCTAACCTAGCACACGTTCCACAGGCATCATAACATGGCCAAACTTTACTTGAATTGAAATGCCTAGCACCATATTGAACCCGGTGAAAGTCTAGTAGCTATTTCAAACCATCGTCAGCCTTGAAAAGATCCGGTCAAATTACACGATTTTAGATCTTCTGTGAACAAGTCACGAAAAGTTCAAGAATCGGCGACAGGACGTTTTCTTCTTTTCAAGAAGAAAAGTTCAAGAATCAGGCCTACTCTCTAGCGCCGACATCACTACGTTATGTTATGTAAAAACAAAGGCTAGCATGCAGCACTGCAGCAGCCATGAGTGAGGCAGAGAGCGCAGACACAATGAGTCACTGCGCGGCTAAGTGACTCATGCTGTCAGGATCACTACATCGTGCTTTACTCCAATGAAGCTGCCTCATCAAAAGTGTTTAATGTATCTACACCGCATCAGCGTGACCGTGGACTACGACGTCCTAAACTCATCACAAGGTCACAAGGTGTATCTACATGTATCTACACCGAATGTATCTACACCGAAGGAGCCAGAGTCAGGGCAGCAAAAAGCATAAAGCGAAAACAACAAGCTTCCATAACGAGAAAATTGGCAAATAATAGCTCCCCAACCATTATCATTGCAAACGCGAACGCTATTTCTAAACGTTAATTAGTTCAACGAGCATGAATTTAAGATTCGCGATATTCTAACATATAAAATTCAACGAGCAATTGTGAATCTATAAAATTTTATCTGCTGCTGCAATGACAATTTAGGAAAATAAATAATAATGAACAATAATTCCAGTGTATCAGGCAATGACAAAACGTAGTTCGTGAAGGTATAAAAATGTCGTGATCATATGTCAACTAAAACTACAATCCACGGCTGATGGGAAACAATCAACAGCGACACGAAGGCGCGTGTACTCCGTTAGCAATATCCGTTATCTAAGAGAGAGTTTTTCGTTATTAAATCCTCATCTTAAAATTCATCATCCATATTTTATCACTTGTCTAGCGCGTGTAAAGCAAGTAAGAATAACTAGAAAAAAAATAACATCATATACCGTCAAATAACGCTTTGCAATTTCCGGGAAATAAATATGTAATGCAAAATAGAAACGTGCAATACTTTTGGAAGCAATATTACCATGAATATGGAAATTATTTTTTACGATTCAAGGGCCGGTCTGTTTCTTGTGAGCATTTCACGTGCGCCGGCATTTGGGGTAACGTCATAGAGGAAGCTCGACTAGACATCGCGGTCCAAGTTGACAGAGAAGTTCGTTGCGGAAACTTAAGTGATCTTTAGCAAATACCATGAATGGTTTGTTATCAGCAGAAGTTGGGGATTAGCGGACGTAGTAATGTCAAGGGACGGGAGCCGGGGACAGTTCCAGCGTCGCTAATTGCTGCCTTTTGTCCGCAAGCTACATAAGACGAAAACATTTCGGTAATAATTACACGAACGGTGGGCTGGGAATGCCGGAAAAAAAGTCACAGTCGCTCGAGATATTTACGGGTAACCGCAAGAAGTCGTCTGAGGAACGCAAGCGATGCGCGAGCTACGCAGAACGGGCAGCTGAGACGCCTCGGGCGGCGTGCTCGGCATAGCGGCGCAAGGACAGCCAGGGGAGGGAGGGAGGGGGAGCATAGGGGGTGCATGCGATTGACTGGAGTCTGGAGGAGACCATCGAGCTGAGGGAGCTTAGCTGGAAACATTGCGTGCTCGTACATATGAAACAATAAAGGCGTCTTAGGTTCGAATATGAAAAAATTTGCCTAAATATTTGTTTTATTTATCGAACTTATGAGCAAAATACAACCTTTTTCGTAAAATAGGACTACACTCTTCAATATATCAAACTACGATGCCATCAAAATCAGTATGGTAGAATACAGAAGCTTGTTCACCTCGTATGTCAGTACAGAAAATGTAATGCATTCACGGGGTAGTAAGCGACGGCATCTCATTCGACGGTTGGCAACTTAAGTCCTAGAAAATATCGTGTGCCAAGCAGCAAGCCAAGGAAAAGGACGTACAACACAGACGACATTCCTAGCCACAAACCCCATTCAGACAAACAAACTTCACAAAAACTCCGAGCACAGTTTACCCAATCGTATGATTAAATCTAATTATAAAGATACAATATGTAGTTCATGAAGATGTTTTAGGTCCACAGAGTGAGTGAACAGGTTTATATGATATAATATAATATAATATCGTTTCCAGGTTGGTTTCAGTTTAATCAAGTTTTAGTTCAACAAACCTTAATTTATTCACGTAGTCCCCTATTTTCGCACTGAGAAACTTCCATGGTTCAAACAAACAAATATAGGAAGCAGAGATGACATTTTCCAATTTCTAGACTTAAATTCGTGTCAAATATGTGAAGTATGTAGAAGAGATAAACATGGAAATACTTCTCCACTCTTTCGTGGTCAACCGCATGCAGAAGGCTATGAGAACGTGAATGAAGAAGGGCCGACATCAACTGATGTGCAGTTCAAGGGTCAAACTATCAGGTGGCCACGCAGATCACAAAATATGTTGATATTTTAGTTCTACTAAAGAAAATGTGAAGCAAAATGCTCGTTCTGAGGGGAAACTATCCAATTCACAAATATTGAAACGCTTATGAGAAGCGTCACTGAAATGTAGATGTAAATCATTGTAGTACATATTAATGGATGTGACACATGAACACCATTGGACAGATCTCCTCTTTTTCATCGGTGGAAATCCGCCCAAGAGCACGGGGCAGTGATGAATCACAATTTTTACGGAAAACGCGCAGAGGTGATGGCCACGTAAAGTTTTTCATTGAGCACGAGAAAAGATAAGCTAACGTGGAACAATCATATGCAGAGGAGTGCGGTGGGGGGTGTGAGGTCATGGAGGCGTGACCGCGCGCGCCGTTCACCCCCTTATAAGGCATCGCATTTACACTCTCTCTAAGAAGCGTCGGATGACCCCACGACCGACCGACCAGCGCACTATGCAACGCGACAGCACTGCAGCCTGACGTTCACACGTAAATGAAACGCAACGTTCCTCTCATATTATTAGCATATGGTGATCAACTTACAGGATATATTATGCGTGTTACATGATTTAGATATATTGTCACTTCATTTATTTAGAATGAAGAAGCAACTGAAAATTTTATGATTTTTTTACAGGAATGGCTTAAATAAAATTAAATATCCAATATATAATTTGTTTTATCCATTGGGATCAGATTAGATGGATAATTTGATAGGTTATATATGACTCATACGTCAACAGTTCAATATTAATACAGATAGACTTCATGCGCATTTGTAACTTATTAGGATAAAAACTAATCCAAATAAACTTATTTTTCATTTTTCTTATTCATTTTGCCTTCATTTTCAGAGTATATGTATATCCTGTTGTGGCTGAGAGCAGAGAGCAGACAGCGCAGCTTAAATTGACAACTGAATTTACGAAAGCAATGCTCATAATTCAATTCTGTTCACGGACAAACGGATAATTCCAGTTTAGCGAGTGTGTTCCATGATTTAGATATATTGTCACTTCATTTATTTAGAACGAGGAAGCAAATGAAAATGTTATGAATTTTTTTACAGGAATGGCGCGTTGCTGAGAGCGCTTGTGAGCGTTTTAGGCTATACGGCCAGACTAAAAGCGTTGACGCTGACGCTGGCTGCGCAAATCTAGTGCCCACAGTAAACACCGAAACGCGTGGCATGCGAATACGAAGTCAGTGTGTACGAATGAAAGTCAGCAAGAGACTAACAGCCGTTCTCCTTGATAAAGGTTTTATAGGGGAATAAAAAATTAATTTAGATATCCCATATATACTTTGTTTTATCCATTTGGATCAGATTAGTTAGATACTTTGATAGGTTATATATGATTTATACGTCACCAGTTCAATATTAATACAGATAGACTTCATGCGCATGTGTAACTTATTAGGATAAAAACTAATCCAAATAAACTTATTTTTTATTTTTCTTATTTATTTTGCCTTCATTTTTAGAGTATATGCATATCCTGTCGTTGTCCGAGAGTAAATAGCAGACAGCAACAGCCTAAATTGACAACTGAATTGACGAAAGCAATGCACATAATTCAATTCTGTTCACGGACAAACGGATAATTCCAGTTTAGCGTGCACGATTAGATGGCCATGAGACCAAGAATAGCTGCGCTATAGCAGCACATTACGCAAGCGCGACTCACGTAACACAGCAGCGGCCTGAGGCTGCATGGCTCGCCAATGCAACCTTCCGAGTGCTAACGAACGGCAACCCTCACGAACACAGCAGCGGCCTGAGGCAGCACGGCTCGCCAATGCAACCTTCCGAGTACAAACGAACGGCAACCCTCACGAACACAGCGGCGGCCTGAGGCTGCATGGCTCGCCAATGCAACCTTCCGAGTGCAAACGAACGGCAACCCTCACGAACAAAGCAACCCTTCGCGTTCGCCGTCCATTTCTTCCTGGCCGCTGAAATCCAAGTTCGTAAATTTTTCAAGTGTCAAATGTAATTGGGGGCAAAGTAAAAGAAATAATTGAGGGATGTGCTGGCATTAATTTTTCAGAGGTGCTTGGCAGAGGTCATTAGATCGGTGCTCGTTCGGTTCATTGTATGTTTTTTGTTTTAAACGTTATCAAAAATGAATGCAAATACTTGCAAATAAATACCGCAATGTACGAGTTGTTACTGTGACTAATATGTAAGTTTTTAGCAAGATTTGAAGTGATTCGTAATTAATAAAATTCGATTTAAAGCAGATATATACAAGTAAAATTCTGTTTCTAGAGATGATTCGAGATATTTTTCCAAAACAAAACCTCATTCCGATCTGATCCATAAACAAATGATTACCAACAGAAGCACCAGACACAAATCAATACGAGGGCTTTGCCCTGATGTTGTAAGTCCCTGAAGCAAGCGAGTCACAACAAGCAGGCAGCATTCCAAGGAAGCGACAAAAAAGCAGTCCGACGCGTCACATCCTGTCGGCAACTTGTTCGGCTGCGAATGCGATGGCAGGGGTCCTGATACATCAAGATAATTTGGCAGTCATGCAGATCTGCCAACAACACCTCATACTTTACAACAATTTCAGCCTAGCTCAAAAATAAATATGCTAATGCGATTAGGAGTGACAACATCTAGCGGCGATTAATAAGGTAATATACGACGAAATTATCAGACAAACGTCTCGTGCCAGACACGACCAAATTTATAAAGCGAGTTACTTTTGTGAAAGATTATCACTGGAAACTGAAATGATGTTTCAGTAAATAGTTCATAAAGATCACAACACTCCATATGAAGGAATTGGCCGAACCGAAATTTAACTAAAACTATAAAAACTAGCTGCACAAAGTTAATGTTGTTAGTTCATTGGGCCAAACATAATCCATAATATAACGCCACTTATTCATATTAATGGAAGTAAAGAGTTTCAATAAACAAATGCGCTAATTTTCTGACGCATATTTGTGACAACAATTCTAAAAATAATAGCAATTAAAATAAAGCGTTTGCTGAAAAATAATAGTCTGGAAACAGCACAATTTTCGTATCTGCCAGATACAATTTAGGCTCATTATACTATTGCTTCAACAGAAAAATAGCAGCAAAATTATAAGCAGCAGGCACGAGGTTTGCAAAACCAACTGTGGCGAGTGAAACCTTTCACCAGTGACGAGCCTGATCATAAAGCACGTCTAAAGCTTCTTGACCCACACAGAATGACCTTTTGAGTGTGACCGAGCGTTCCTCAACTAACGCGAACTCTGTTCACACGTGAAATACACGCTCATTATTACTAGAATTTGCATGAAAATATTCTCGCAAATCTACGTGCAAGGACACACAAGCGCCAATCACAGATCAAGCTGCAGCCGTGAGGCTGTGCGCGGGTGCAATTCACCATGAAAAGGACGCAGCATAGCCGCGGCTGAGCAAGAGAAAGGGTGGCAGCAGCACTAGGAAGATGCCCACCTCTAAAGAAGAAGATGGAGGGAGGTTCCCCATTCCTCACCACCCTCTTCCCCACCCGCTTCTAAACAATGAAAAGAGCAGCCGCGCAGGTGGGAGGTTATAGGTGAACTCCAGCTCGGGTAGAGCACAGTTCGTGATACATTATCATCTGCGATATAGTATGCTGACCACGGCTTAGCGCATGGAAATGAAAAAAATATAACTCAGTACTCACAGCAGTGAGTGAAAGAGAGCGCATTTTCTCGTCAACGAAAACACGAAATCACGGACGGACAGACAGACGGACGGACATGGCGAGCACAATAGTGCATTTTTTCCATAAATGAGAAAATGCGCTGAAAATGCGCTAAAAATCGCGTAAATAATTCAGACTGCACAAACCTTTCTTCAAACCACAGTTTCACTAGATATTTGTTGTGCTTTAGAGCCTAGTTCATTAATTGAGATCGAAAAAAATTCCACTTAGTTCGGGTTTAGAAAAGTTAGGGTCGCGATAATGTAAAATTCAATTTCAGGAAAAACAATATGTTGATAACATCAACGACAGAGCTACAAAGACATTAAAAGCCCTGAAGTTCGTTTTAGGAAACCTCGTCGAATGACAACCTTAACATCATCATTAAAGTCTACCTGTTTTAAAACCATATTGCAGGGAAGCCTGTAAGACAAATAGTAATTTTGATCGCATTATTTCAGTACGGGCAATACGACCGAACAAATACACGAGAACTGTGCAGTAATGAGCGTGATTAAAACGATACAGCTACAATCGTGCGAAAAGTAGCGGAATGGCGGGTGGTTATACCAGCAAGCAAACCTTACTTCAAAATCGTCTCTAACTCCCACAGGAGGGATCATCGAGCAGTGATCTAGTGTTTTACCGAGCGTACAAAACGGCTAAGATTTTTACCCAAATGATGAAGGTGCCCCAAGAGGGTGATCATGCAGCAGTGGGCGGGAGAGGCTAACAAGATTGATGAGTGGCATAAGCTCTGCAATGAAGGCTTCAGGCCGTTGCAGGTCGTCGAGGCAAAACAGGCACTCCCTGCATATCAGGGAGACTCCCATGACAGTTGCCGCGTAGGATACCTATTAGTGCTATGGTAAAAATGCCAACGTACAAAATAAATGACACCTCGAAAAAGCCGACGCATGTAATAACGGACAAAATTGTAGTGTATTAGTGTGTATATCAGGTTGTTCATATCAGTGCACTTCTCGATTGGTCTACATCTGTAGTAATGTCTTTCTCTGGACAGCCTAATATTAATTACTGGAACAAAATAAAAACATACTGGTTGTAGAATAAGTAGACATAATCTTATAAACGAGCATTATTTACTTAAACTAAGTTATATTCTCAAATAGTAAACCATTACTGTGACTTGGAAGCCCTCAATTTCGTGGAAAAAAAAACAAACTTCGACACGATGATCACAACATTTTAATATTAATAATATGTCAGAGAACTTGTTTCCTCAAAAAAACTCACCGTCATATTACGATTATGTATGCTATCCAGCCAAAATTTAAATGGAAATAACAAATAAAAATATATTTTATAACGAAGCTCACAAAGAAAGTGCATGCAGCTTTAGAAAACGTATTTTTCACGCGACTTTTTGTAAAAAACAGGTGCAAAACAAGAATAAGAAGCTATTAACAAGTTGATACACGACGGGCTTATACAGCACAAAAAAAGAGCAGGTGCTCAAACTTCTCGCCTCCTGCCGCAATTTGACGAGAAAAATTTTACACTAACAGGGCCGATGCCCCACAGCAATACAATACTAGTATGTCATCTGACTATGGCATACAATATATATGTAACCCTATTATATATTATATATTACCATTGATAGTGTTCGATAGTGTTCAATAGGTATCATCGGAGGCCAGTAATGGCAAGATGCAATATGCATACATGAAGCCTCTGGACAATTCGTCACGTCTTATGATACATTCTAAGAAAGGAAATCGAAGCTGTAAATTCAGCAAATAAAACATTTTTGTGTCAGCCTAACACCGTCACATGAAACTCAGGTTGCAATGGCTTCAACGAGCGGTTAATTACTTTAACATGTTTTATGATGCAATGATATTAAAAAACGTTACATTTTGCCTGCCACAATAGATGAGACTATAGAACATGTAACACTGGCTATTTAGATCGTTTAGGTAATTCACTGGATGATAGATGGTTAAACATTTTTGAAATAATAAAATGAATAAGTACTATTTTCTTGTAACGCAGTTATTATAGCGTAATTACAAGCAATGATGAAGATAGGAGACAGGATGAGGCCGAAACAGAGGTTACTTCATTTCATGTTACGCGACCAAGTTATTAACGTTCAGATAAGCTTTCAAATTATCTCATTGAATACTCCCGTATGCACGCAAGCTTGATTAATTAAGAGTTCATCTAATAAATTTTAAACCTAAAGACTTATTACTCCGCGTTCTGAGTTTATAGTACTTGGAACCTGCTACATGTTTTTGCGATGAGGCATCGATTATTCAACTATTTTCGAGACTTCGTCGTTTCTCGTTCCTCTTGTGCATCCTATGTAGGGTGGTCGCGTTGGTTGTAGTATCATATAATGTAAACAGCCGAGAGGACCCAGAACCGTTAATGTTGACAGAGTTCCTTCACAGCAAACGTTCACTCAACAAGCAACGGGTGGTGACCAAGGCACAACCAAGCTCAAGTCACCAGTCTTTGCTGAACAGTTGAAGACGATATTCACGATGAGAGAAACAAATATCGTAGGATGTAATTTCAAAACAAGTTTCAGAGTCGGTTGTGTCCGAGTTTTAGAAGACTTGGAATTTGCTTGATACCACATCTCTTGCGTCACGACGAGCTTAACAAGGGACAGTCGCATACATGAAGGTTTCTCTGAAGTTCAACGTTACGTCAAGCACGACTTTAAATGACACGAGCTCTGACGCACGACGCCCTCCAGCGAGCAAATTAGAATGCGCACACAAAACCTGTCTCGACCGAAATCTGACGAGAATAACAAAACGATATGGGCAGCGCTGGCAGAACAATGGCCTGAGAAAAGTCAAGCGAGAGAGCGCAAAACTGAAGTATATAGAGGCATTGAAGTCGGCTGAGCGAGTACAGGTGAAACAGAGCCTGGGGGCCAAGCTAGATGCCTACAAAGCCTAAATCGCGCCTCGGACCTAACAGCGTAAGGGGCAAATACGTTTACTGGAGACACGGTGGTGGTGAGGTTGCCCGCTGAGGGGTCTTGGAGCCATAAGCCTCGTCCTACTGCGCCCTTCCAGTGAGGCGGAAATTGCATGCGTCGGAACAGCGATAAACGTGGCCTTGGTAAAATTGGGAGTTCGGCGGAGACAAGCAGCACCACAGCCTCTTATGACCAAACATGGCGGTGCTGCACCACCCGGTGTAGCAGCAC
This sequence comes from Hyalella azteca, assembly GCF_000764305.2. NCBI lineage: Eukaryota > Metazoa > Arthropoda > Malacostraca > Amphipoda > Hyalellidae > Hyalella > Hyalella azteca. The sequence goes on along the minus strand of NW_025945937.1, from coordinate 32,670 downwards.
CACAGCCTCTTATGACCAAACATGGCGGTGCTGCACCACCCGGTGTAGCAGCACCAC